>NW_027423030.1:0-90000 GCF_048934315.1 Petromyzon marinus
CTACTATTGCTACTACTACTGCTGCTAATATTATTGCTACTACTACTGCTGCTACTACTGCTACTACTACTGCTGCTACTACTGCTACTACTACTGCTACTACTATTGCTACTACTACTGCTGCTACTACTATTGCTACTACTACTGCTGCTACTACTGCTACTACTACTACTGCTGCTACTACTGCTACTACTACTGCTACTACTGCTGCTACTACTACTGCTGCTACTACTGCTGCTCCTGCTGCTACTACTGCTGCTCCTGCTGCTATTGGTGGTCAAACAAAAAACATTGTTTTAAATCGTTTAAACATGCATTTAATAACCCAACTTGTTTCTGTGATACTGTGCAAGCCCAGAGTTAATAAATATTCGTCACGGCGCTTTGTCCGAGCTGTGTGTGTGTGGCGCTGACCCCTGACCCCCAGTCAGGGGTGACCAGCACAGAGGGCACGGAGCCACAGCGATCCCACCACAGCTGTTGACGACCACGCTCTTGTTCAACACCACACACACGTCACCTGCTGGGTCTGTCACGTGACTTCTTCATCATGCACCTAGCCTGGCACAGCAGTACAACCCACGGCACCTGCTGGGTCTGTCCCGTGACTTCCTCATGCACCTAGCCTGGCACAGCAGTAGAACACACGACACCTGCTGGGTCTGTCCCGTGACTTCCTCATGCACCTAGCCTGGCACAGCAGTACAACCCACGGCACCTGCTGGGTCTGTCCCGTGACTTCATCATGCACCTAGCCTGGCACAGCAGTCAACACACATGCCACATTCTGGGTCTGTTTCTGTGACCTCATGCACCTAGCCTGGCACAGCAGTCAACACACGGCACCTGCTGCGTCTGTCACGTGACCTCATGCACCTAGCCTGGGACAGCAGTACAACCCACAGCACCTGCTGGGTCTGTCTCTGTGACCTCCTCATGCACCTAGCCTGGCACAGCAGTCAACACACAGCACCTGCTGAGTCTGTCACGTGACTTCCTCCTCATGCACCTAGCCTGGCACAGCAGTCAACACACGTCACCTGCTGGGTCTGTCTCTGTGACCTCCTCATGCACCTAGCCTGGCACAGCAGTCAACACACGGCACCTGCTGGGTCTGTCACGTGACCTCCTCATGCACCTAGCCTGGCACAGCAGTACAACCCACGTCACCTGCTGGGTCTGTCTCTGTGACCTCCTCATGCACCTAGCCTGGTTGGTTTTAACGACACAACATTTATATATTTACGCCATCTAAACCAACAAAACCTCTATTACGGACTCAGTCACTCACTCGGCCACTCACTCAGCCAGTCACTCACTCACTCAGCCAGTGACTCACTCAGCCAGTCACTCACTCAGCCAGTCACTCACTCAGCCAGTCACCCACTCAGCCAGTGACTCACTCAGCCAGTGACTCACTCAGACAGTCACTCACTCAGCCAGTCACTCACTCACTCAGCCAGTCACTCACTCAGCCAGTCACTCACTCACTCAGCCAGTCACTCACTCTACCAGTCACTCACTCACTCAGCCAGTCACTCACTCACTCAGCCAGTCACTCACTCAGCCAGTCACTCACTCACTCAGCCAGTGACTCACTCAGCCAGTCACTCACTCAGCCAGTCACTCACTCAGCCAGTCACCCACTCAGCCAGTGACTCACTCAGCCAGTGACTCACTCAGACAGTCACTCACTCAGCCAGTCACTCACTCACTCAGCCAGTCACTCACTCAGCCAGTCACTCACTCACTCAGCCAGTCACTCACTCTACCAGTCACTCACTCACTCAGCCAGTCACTCACTCACTCAGCCAGTCACTCACTCAGCCAGTCACTCACTCACTCAGCCAGTCACTCACTCACTCAGCCAGTCACTCACTCACTCAGCCAGTCACTCACTCAGCCAGTCACTCACTCACTCAGCCAGTGACTCACTCAGCCAGTCACTCACTCAGCCAGTCACTCACTCAGCCAGTCACCCACTCAGCCAGTGACTCACTCAGCCAGTGACTCACTCAGACAGTCACTCACTCACTCAGCCAGTCACTCACTCAGCCAGTCACTCACTCACTCAGCCAGTCACTCACTCTACCAGTCACTCACTCACTCAGCCAGTCACTCACTCACTCAGCCAGTCACTCACTCAGCCAGTCACTCACTCACTCAGCCAGTCACTCACTCACTCAGCCAGTCACTCAATCACTCAGCCAGTCACTCACTCTGCCAGTCACTCACTCAGCCAGCCACTCACTCAGCCAGTCACTCACTCAGCCAGTCACTCACTCTGCCAGTCACTCACTCACTCACTCAGCCAGTGACTCACTCAGCCAGTGACTCACTCACTCAGCCAGCACTCACTCACTCAGCCAGTCACTCACTCAGCCAGTCACTCACTCACTCAGCCAGTCACTCACTCAGGAGCTCAGCTGCTCACTCAGTCGCTTGCTCACTAAATTACTCAATCACTGAGCCAGTTTGACAGTAAACTTTTTGTTTATATATCCAACAACACAGCACGAAATAACATCATCGTCTGGCTAATCGGGACCTCCGTCAGCCTACCCCACACCACACAATGGTACCCACACGCTTACCCCTCCACCGTGGTGGTGGTGGTGGTGGAATTGGTGGTGGTAGCATTGGTGGTGTTGGATCGTGGTGGTGGTGGTGGTGTTCAGTTGGTGGCGGTGGTGGTGGTAGCATTCTTGGTGGTGGTGGTGGCGGTGGTGATGGCAGCATTGATGGTGTGGCGTTGTTGGTGGTGTTGCTGGTGCATCATGGTGGTGGTGGCATTGTTGGTGGTGTTGGTGGTGGATCGTGGTGGTGGTGTTCAGTTGGTGGCGGCGGTAGTGGTGGTGTTTGTGGTGGATCGTGGTGGTGGTGGTGTTTAGCTGGTGGCAGTGGTGGTAGCATTCTTGGTGGTGGTGGCGTTGTTGGTGGTGTTGTTGGTGGTGGTGGTGGCATTGGTGGTGGTGTTGCTGGTGGTGGTGGCATTGGTGGTGGTGTTGCTGGTGCATCATGGCGGTGGTGTTCAGTGGGTGTTAGCGGTGGTGGTGGTGGTGGTGGTGTCGTTCAGTGTGTGTTAGTGGTGTTGGTGGTGGTGTTCAGTTGGTGGTGGTGTTGGTGGTGGTGTCGTTCAGTGGGTGGGTGTTAGCGGTGGTGGTGTGTGTCGTTCAGTGGGTGGTAGCGGTGGTGGTGTTGGTGGTGGTGTCGTTCAGTGGGTGTTAGCGGTGGTGGTGTCGTTCAGTGGGTGTTAGCGGTGTTGGTGTTGGTGGTGGTGTTGTTCAGTGGGTGTTAGCGGTGGTGGTGTTGGTGCTGGTGTCGTTTAGTGGGTGTTAGCGGTGTTGGTGTCGTTCAGTGGGTGTTAGCGGTGTTGGTGTTGGTGGTGGTGTCGTTCAGTGGGTGTTAGTGGTGGTGTTGGTGGTGGTGTCGTTCAGTGGGTGTTAGCGGTGGTGTTGGTAGTGGTGTCGTTCAGTGGGTGTTAGCGGTGGTGGTGTTGGTGGTGGTGTCGTTCAGTGGGTGTTAGCGGTGGTGGTGTTGGTGGGGGTGTCGTTCAGTGGGTGTTAGCGGTGGTGGTGGTGTTGGTGGTGTTGTCGTTCAGTGGGTGTTAGCGGTGGTGGTGTTGGTGTCGTTCAGTGGGTGTTAGCGGTGGTGGTGGTGGTGTCGTTCAGTGGGTGTTAGCGGTGGTGGTGTTGGTGGTGGTGTCGTTCAGTGGGTGTTAGCGGTGGTGGTGTTGGTGGTGGTGTCGTTCAGTGGGTGTTAGCGGTGGTGGTGGTGTTGGTGGTGTTGTTCAGTGTGTGTTAGCGGTGGTGGTGGTGGTGGTGTCGTTCAGTGGGTGTTAGCGGTGGTGGTGTTCGTGGTGGTGTTGTTCAGTGGGTGTTAGCGGTGGCGTCAGCGATGTGCTCCAGCTCGTCGAGGTACCGCTGTCTCAGCGACCCCAGGTACGAGGCCAGGCCGGCTCCGTCCAGCCGCGAGTGTCGCGCCGCCTGGCCCAGCCTCGTCGCGAGGCGGTGGACGGCCGCTCGGTGCAGCACGGGCGCGGAGTCGGCCTGACGCTCCATCTGGGGGGGGTCGCGGAGGGGTCACGGGCGGCGGGGGGTCACGGGCGGGTCTCGAGGGGGTCGCGGCGGGGGTGTCAGCGGGGGTCAGCGTCGTTACCCAGCTCTTGCCGCCGATCCGCGCCAGCAGCCCCGTGGCGTCGCGCAGCAGGGAGGGCGGCAGCGATGACAGCGTGGCCATTTCCAGACCTGGACGCGGGGCACGCGGGGGGGGAGGGGGAGGAGGAGAGGGAGGAGGAGGGGGGGGGGAAGGCGACGGCTTCTTCTTCACGATGTTTGAGGCGCCGGCGGCCTCGGCAGGGCCATCCCCGCTCTGTGCCGCGATGCGTTTTTCCGGGCCGAGGGGTTTCCCCCCTCCCACTACCGGGACCTCGTGGAAATGCTCGGCAAATCTGAAAACCTGTTCCCTGGGGATCGGAGATCGGGTCACCGTTCTTTCCCCCAATGATGGTAATCGGTTGTGGCGCCGCAGGTTACTTTCTTGATGGGAGTTAAATAGAGATTTGTGATCGCGGGCCACTGATGCAGACTCCATCTCCTCGGCAACCCGCGACCGCCACCCATCCTTGCGGCGCCTCGCGGCTCTCCGAACCTCCGAGCGAGGGCTGCGGTAAGCCTCCTCATTCTCCGACGTGGGATTCTGTAGCCGATGACAGTGGGCCTGTCGCCATCCTGAACACCTCCTCTTGTCAGCCAGGGTCTCTGGGGAGGTCTGGACCGCGTACCCAAAGCAGCCATTTCAGCTGCATGAGTCACAGTCCTAAACCTCGCCCATTTACCCTCGACATCAGGAGGAGTGGGGGACGATGCCAATCCCAGCCGGCAGAGCATGCCACTAAGGGTTTGAATGGGGTCCTGGATGTACACCCACCACCGGAGTGAAAGAATTGCAGGTGCATCTTACAGATTACAAGTCGATGGTCAGTGGGCAGATCAGCTCCACGGTAGGTCCTGGTGTCAAGGACATGGGCTCGCATCCGCTGGTCCGTCACTATGTAGTCCAGCAGATGTTCTTGCTTGGACCCGGCATGCATCCATGATGTTGTGTGGATGCGGCGATGCCGGAACAGCGTGTTGGTATTTACAAGCCCATGGGCTGCACAAAAATGTAGCAGCCTCCTGCCGTTGTTATTGAGCTGGTCTGGCCCATGCCTTCCAATCACTCCAGACCAGGTGCATCATGACCAACTCGGGCATTCACCCAACAAGATGACTATCCCGAGGGGCCACTTTAGCTCGCACCTGTGACAGGAGGTCATAGAAGGCATCTGACTCATCGGCCTTGCCTGGATCCCTCCACGGATGTTCGTCTTCGGTGGGGGCATAAGTAACCACGACCACCACTCCTCACCTCCGGTTGTTGGGAAGGCGAGCCCAAAGTAGCCTGGAGCTTACAGCTTCCCACACCTCACCGCCACGCTCCCACGCCCCCTTCATTCTTTTGTTTAGAAGAAGAGCCACTCCCTGTTGTTTGGCAGTCTCCTGCCGTGAGAAGAGGACTGTTCACCCCTCATGGTGGTAGGAGCCAGAGCCGGTCCACCGGACCTCCTGAATACCAGAGATCCAGGCGGTACCGGTCCAGCTCCCGACAGAGGAGTGGCAGCCTCTCCTCCGCAGTGAGCGTTCGAACATTCCACGTGGCCACCCGTAGTGGTTTTTCGTTGTTTCTGGAGGAGCCCCGAGGGTAGATATTCAGTCTTCTGGCTCCGCCAAATGGGGTTTGGTCAGGAGACGTCATAGACGCCTGTCCCCCCGGGGCCTCCGGCACAAGCTTATTAGTTACATATTTCAGTTTAACTCGTGGTTTCGTGGTAATTAATTGAAGGTGGAAGGGTTACCAGCCCCTCGCACCTGTCCAGAGCCCCCGTTTAGCCCCTGTGGTGGATGCATTTGCCATGAGGGGAGGAGCCAATCAAAATTGGATCTCGCCCCAAAGCACTGTCCACGACAGAGTTGCCCATCCGGCACCGCGAGGAGGTAGGGGGTTGTTTTGCCGGACCACACACACACACACACACGTACACACACACGTACACACACACACACGTACACACACACACGCGTAGTACCGTAGTGCGTGTCCGGCGTGTGCCCCTGCACCAGCTTGTACGTGCACGTCACACGTGGCACCGTCCGCGAGTCGTCGGCACCAGCGGCTTTACCGTCACGACGGCCGGCCCAGGGCAGCTGCTGCTGCTGCTGATTGCGCGACTCCACCAGGAAGTGGCTGTTGGAGACGTTGGGGTAGAGGGTGGAGAGGTGGCTCAGCTCCAGGTGGTGGGTGGCGAAGATGGTGAACGTCTGGGGGAGGGGGGGGAGACACACAGGGGTGGTGAGGGTGGTGAGGGTGGTGAGTGGTGAGTGTGAGTGGTGAGTGTGGTGAGTGTGAGTGGTGAGTGTTTGTGGTGAGTGTGAGTGGTCACCACCTTGCGCTGCAGGAGACACTCACAGACCGAGTGACAGATCCCCAGGGCCTCGTGGACCCCGGTGCCCCTCCCGAGCTCGTCGATGATCACCAGAGAGCGGTCGGTGGCTGTGCGAACTATGTAGTTCACCTGGGGTCATGGGGGTCACCGGGGGTCACCCACCCACTCACCCACCTACACACCCACCCACTCACCAACTCACTCACTCACTCACCCACCCACTCACACACCCAATCACCAACCCAATCACCCACCTACCCAACCACTCACCCACCCACTCACCCACCCACTCACACATCCACTCACCCACCCACTCACACACCCACTCACCAACCCACTCACCCACCTACCCAACCACTCACCCACCCACTCACCAACCCACTCACACACTCACCCACCCACTCACACACTCACCCACCAACCCACTCACCAATCCACTCACCCACCCACCCACTCACCCACCCTCTCACTCCCCACCCACCTCTCTCATCTCGATGGTGAAGGTGGAGGAGAGTGGCTGGATGTCGTCGTCCACACCGATGCGAGTGAAGATCTGATCAGCGATCCTCACGCAGGCAAAGTCGGCTGGTACGAAACAACCTGAAGCAGTGGTAGCACCCAAACACTCACTCACTTACTTACTCACCTACTCACTCACTCACTCAAACACTCACTCACTTACTTACTCACCTACTCACTCACTCAAACACTCACTCACTTTCTTACTCACCTACTCACTCACTCAAACACTCACTCACTTACTTACTCACCTACTCACTCACTCACTCAAACACTCACTCACTTACTTACTCACCTACTCACTCACTCACTCAAACACTCACTCACTTACTTACTCACCTACTCACTCACTCAAACACTCACTCATTTACTTACTCACCTACTCACTCACTCACCCAAACACTCACTCACTTACTTACTCACCTACTCACTCACTCAAACACTCACCTACTCACTTACTCACCTACTCAATCACCCACTCACTCACTTACTCACCCACTCACTCACCTACTCACTCAATCACCCACTCACTCACTCACCTACTCACTCACCTACTCACTCACTCACCTACTCACTCACTCAAACACTCACCTACTCACTCACTCACCTACTCACTCACTCACTCACCCACTCACTCACTCACCCACTCACTCACCCACTCAATCACTCACCCACTTACTCACCCACTCAATCACTCACCCACTCACTCACCCACCCACTCAATCACTCACCCACTCACTCACCCACCCACCCACTCAATCACTCACTCACCCACTCACTCAAACAGTCACTCACCCACCCACTCACTCACTCACTGACTCACCCACTCAATCACTCACCCACTCACTCACCAACTCACTGACTCACTCACCCAATCACTCACCCACTCACCCACTCACTCACTCACCAACTCACTCATTCACCAACTCACCCACCCACTCACCAACCAACTCACTCACCAACTCACCCACCCATTCACCAACTCACTCACCCACCGACTCACTCACTCACCAACTCACCCACCCACTCACCAACTCACTCACTCACCCACCCACTCACTCACTCACCAACTCACCCACCCACTCACCAACTCACTCACTCACCCACTCACTCACTCACCAACTCACTCACCCACTCACCAACTCACTCACTCACTCACCCACCCACTCACTCACCAACTCACCCCCCCCCACCCACTCACCGATCTGTGCCATCACCTGGCAGAGTGCCACCTGTCTCAGCAGCGTGGACTTGCCGCTGTTGTTGGGCCCCGTGACAACGAGGAAGTTTGAGGCGTCCGACAGGAAGACGTCGTTAGGCACCAGCGGCCAGCCCAGCACCCGCTCCAGGATGGGGTGGCGAGCCCCCTTGAGGGCCAGCGTGCCAGAGAATTCCGGACGGACTGCAGCTCACCACAGACAGCGGGGGGGAGGTCACGGGGGGGAGGTCACGGAGGGGGAGGTCACGGGGGGGGAGGAGGTCACGGGGGGGGGAGGTCACAGGAGGGAGGTCACGGGAGCGGAGGTCACGGGGGGTGAAGGTCACGGCGGCGGAGGTCACGGGGGGAGGTCACGGGGGTGACGATCACGGGGGGAGGTCACGGGGGGTGAAGGCCACTCACTCACCCACCCACCCACTCACCCACTCACTCACTCACTCCCTCACTCACCCACTCACGCACTCAATCACCCACCCACTCACCCACTCACTCACCCACTCACTCACCCACCCACCGACTCACTCACCCACTCACCCACTCACTCCCTCACTCACTCACCCACCCACTCACTCACCCACTCACTCACCCACTCACTCATCCACCCACCCACCGACTCACTCACCCACTCACTCACCCACTCACTCCCTCACTCACTCACCCACCCACTCAGCCACCCACTCACCCACCCACCCACCCACTCACTCACCCACCCACTCACCCACCCACCCACCGCGTACCGGACTTGGTGAGCGTGGTGCGGTGAGCGAATGCCAGCAGCATGTCCACCATGGACACTGCGTCAGCAAGCTTGTAGAGACACACAATGTCCTCCCGGATCTCCGCAAACAGCTTGGACAACACCCTGGGCACGGAGACAGAGCGGGGGTCACCCTCCCCTCCCCAAAGGGTGTTGTGTAAAGAGTAGTGTACAGTAGTGTATAGTGTAGTGCATAGTGTAGTGTACAGTAGAGTATAGTGTAGTGTATAGTGTAGTGCATAGTGTAGTGTAGTAGTGTATAGTAATGTATAGTGTAGTGTACAGTAGTGTATAGTGTAGTGTATAGTGTAGTGCATAGTGTAGTGTATAGTGTACAGTAGTGTATAGTGTAGTGTATAGTATATAGTGTACAGTAGTGTATAGTGTAGTGTATAGTGTAGTGCATTGTGTAGTGTATAGTGTACAGTAGTGCATAGTGTAGTGTATAGTGTAGTGTATAGTAGTGTATAATGTAGTGTATAGTGTAGTAGTGTATAGTGTAGTGTATAATGTAGTGTATAGTAGTGTATAGTGTAGTGTATAGTAGTGTATAGTGTAGTGCATAGTGTAATGTACAGTGTACAGTAGTGTATAGTGTAGTGTATAGTAGTATAGTGTAGTGTATAGTGTAGTGTATAGTAGTGTATAGTGTAGTGTATAGTAGTGTATAGTGTAGTGTATAGTAGTGCATAGTGTAGTGTATAGTGTAGTGTATAGTAGTGTATAGTGTAGTGTATAGTGTAGTGTATAGTGTAGTGTATAGTAGTGTATAGTGTAGTGTATAGTGTAGTGTATAGTGTAGTGTATAGTAGTGTAGTGTATAGTGTAGTGTATAGTAATGTATAGTGTAGGGTATAGTGTAGTGTATAGTAGTGTATAGTGTAGGGTATAGTATAGTGTATATTGTAGTGTATAGTAGTGTATAGTGTAGTGTATAGTGTAGTGTATAGTGTAGTGTATATTGTAGTGTATAGTGTAGTGTATAGTGTAGTGTATAGTGTAGTGTATATTGTGGTGTATAGTGTAGTGTATAGTGTAGTGTATAGTGTAGTGTATAGTAGTGTATAGAGTAGTGTATAGTGTAGTGTATAGTGTAGTGTATAGTGTAGTGTATAGTAGTGCAGGGCATAGCCAGGGGGTTCCTCTGCAACCCCCACAGGTAGACGGGGCAGTGAGTGGAGGAACAGATGGAGATTAGTCCACCACACTCTGCCTGGGGTAGGGGTGTTCTCTCACACGTTGGACATGAGGTAAATCTCCTCCACGGCCTCCTGGCTGCGGCAGTTCAGCCTCATGAGGTCCATGGTGGTGTAGCTGAGAAGGTTCCCACGTTTGCTCACCTGGTGAGTGAGGGGTGGTGAGTGGTGAGTGAGGGGTGGTGAGTGGTGAGTGAGGGGTGTGGTGAGTGGTGAGTGAGGGGTGGTGAGGGGTGGTGAGTGGTGAGTGAGGGGTGTGGTGAGTGGTGAGTGAGGGGTGGTGAGTGAGGGGTGGTGAGTGGTGAGTGAGGGGTGGTGAGTGGTGAGTGAGGGGTGGTGAGTGAGTGGTGAGTGAGGGGTGAGTGAGGGGTGAGTGAGTGGTGAGTGAGGGGTGGTGAGTGGTGAGTGAGTGGTGGTGAGTGGTGAGTGAGGGGTGGTGAGTGGTGAGTGAGGGTGGTGAGTGGTGAGTGAGGGGTGTGGTGAGTGGTGAGTGAGGGGTGGTGAGTGGTGAGTGAGGGGTGAGTGAGGGGTGAGTGAGTGGTGAGTGAGGGTGGTGAGTGGTGAGTGAGAGTGGTGAGTGGTGAGTGAGTGGTGGTGAGTGGTGAGTGGTGAGTGAGTGGTGGGGAGTGGTGAGTGAGGGTGGTGAGTGGTGAGTGAGGGTGGTGAGTGGTGAGTGAGAGTGGTGAGTGATGGGGTGAGTGGTGGTGAGTGGTGAGTGAGGGGTGGTGAGTGGTGAGTGAGGGGTGAGTGAGGGGTGGTGAGTGGTGAGTGAGTGGTGGTGAGTGAGTGGTGGTGAGTGGTGAGTGAGGGGTGGTGAGTGGTGAGTGAGTGGTGGTGAGTGAGTGGTGGTGAGTGGTGAGTGAGGGGTGGTGAGTGAGGGGTGGTGAGTGGTGAGTGAGGGGTGGTGAGTGGTGGTGAGTGAGGGGTGGTGAGTGGTGAGTGAGGGGTGGTGAGTGGTGAGTGAGGGTGGTGAGTGGTGAGTGAGGGGTGGTGAGGGGTGAGTGAGGGGTGTGGTGAGTGGTGCGCTGAGTGGTGAGTGAGGGGTGGTGAGTGAGGGGTGTGGTGAGTGGTGGGGTGAGGGGTGAGACTCACACATAGACACATAGACTCACACATAGACACATAGACTCACACATAGACTCACACATAGACACATAGACTCACACATAGACTCATAGACTCACACGTAGACACACACATAGACACATAGACTCACACATAGACACATAGAATCACACATAGACACAGACTCACACGTAGACACATAGACTCACACATAGTTCACACATAGACACATAGACTCACACAAAGACACATAGACTCACAGATAGACACAGACTCACACATAGTCTCACACCTAGACACATAAACTCACACATAGGCTCTGGGTCTATGAGTGGTGAGTCTGTGAGTGGTGAGTCTATGAGTGGTGAGTCTGTGAGTGGTGAGTCTGAGTCTCTGTGTGATGAGTCTATGCGTCTCTGCGTGGTGAGTCTATGGGTCTCTGTGTGGTGAGTCTATGGGTCTCTGTGTGGTGAGTCTGCGGGTCTCTATGTGATGAGTCTATGGGTCTCTGTGTGGTGAGTCTATGGGTCTCTGTGTGATGAGTCTATGGGTCTCTATGTGATGAGTCTATGGGTCTCTGTGTGAGTCTATGAGTCTCTGTGTGGTGAGTCTGTGGGTCTCTGTGTGGTGAGTCTGTGGGTCTCTGTGCGATGAGTCTATGGGTCTCTGTGTGATGAGTCTATGAGTCTGTGTGGTGAGTCTGTGAGTCTCTGTGTGATGAGTCTGTGAGTCTCTGTGCGATGAGTCTATGAGTCTGTGTGGTGAGTCTATGGGTCTCTGTGTGGTGAGTCTGTGGGTCTCTGTGCGATGAGTCTATGGGTCTCTGTGCGATGAGTCTATGAGTCTCTATGTGATGAGTCTATGAGTCTCTGTGTGGTGAGTCTGTGGGTCTCTGTGCGATGAGTCTATGGGTCTCTGTGCGATGAGTCTATGAGTCTGTGTGGTGAGTCTGTGAGTCTCTGTGTGATAAGTCTGTGAGTCTCTGTGCGATGAGTCTATGAGTCTGTGTGGTGAGTCTATGGGTCTCTGTGTGGTGAGTCTGTGGGTCTCTGTGCGATGAGTCTATGGGTCTCTGTGCGATGAGTCTATGAGTCTCTATGTGATGAGTCTATGAGTCTCTGTGTGGTGAGTCTGTGGGTCTCTGTGCGATGAGTCTATGGGTCTCTGTGCGATGAGTCTATGAGTCTGTGTGGTGAGTCTGTGAGTCTCTGTGTGATGAGTCTGTGAGTCTCTGTGCGTTGACCTTGATGAAGACCTCTGGCAGACGCTGTTCGGGCTGCAGGGAGTGAGCGGACGTCTGGATGTAAAAGCCACGCAGGGCGCTGTAGCTCATGGACATGGGCAGGTTGTGAATCTCGGAGAGCTGTTTGATGATCTCTGGGAGAGAGAGAAAATGGGCAGGTTGTGAATCACGGAGAGCTGTTTGATGATCTCTGGGAGAGAGAGAATGGGCAGGTTGTGAATCTCGGAGAGCTGTTTGATGATCTCTGGGAGAGAGAGAATGGGCAGGTTGTGAATCACGGAGAGCTGTTTGATGATCTCTGGGAGAGAGAGAATGGGCAGGTTCTGAATCTCAGAGAGCTGTGTAATGGTCTCTGGGAGGGAGAGAATGGGCAGGTTGTGAATCACGGAGAGCTGTTTGATGATCTCTGAGAGAGAGAGAATGGGCAGGTTGTGAATCTCGGAGAGCTGTTTGATGATCTCTGGGAGAGAGAGAATGGGCAGGTTGTGAATCTCGGAGAGCTGTTTGATGATCTCTGGGAGAGGGAGAATGGGCAGGTTGTGAATCACGGAGAGCTGTTTGATGATCTCTGGGAGAGAGAGAATGGGCAGGTTCTGAATCTCGGAGAGCTGTGTGATGGTCTCTGGGAGAGAGAATGGGCAGGTTGTGAATCACGGAGAGCTGTTTGATGATCTCTGAGAGAGAGAATGGGCAGGGGAGAGAGGGGGAAGAGTGGGGGAGAAAGGAGGAGAGGGGGGGGGGAGATGATGGTGGAACCCACGACCTCCTGCGTACCAGGCGAGGTACTTGACATCTCGCAGCCACCGTGATGATGACGATGATGAGAGAGACACGCAAACTCCAAACGTACAGCAGCAGGCGGTAGAGAGAGAGAGGAAGAGAGAGATACAAAGACGGCCGGGGAGGGCTACGGGTGGGTGAGCCGTGCCGTGCCTTCGATGCCTCCGACAGCCTCGGAGAGGATGCGCCGAGCGAGGTCCAGGAAGCCGTTGAGGCCGGGGCGCACGACGTGGCAGCGCCGTGT
This sequence comes from Petromyzon marinus, assembly GCF_048934315.1. Taxonomy (NCBI): domain Eukaryota; kingdom Metazoa; phylum Chordata; class Hyperoartia; order Petromyzontiformes; family Petromyzontidae; genus Petromyzon; species Petromyzon marinus. The sequence continues at coordinate 13,508 of NW_027423030.1, forward strand.
CCTGGCCGAGAGGAGGTTGCCCTTGCGGAAGGGCAAATCGTCGGTCAGCACCGTGCGCAGCTTGCCCAGGATCGCAGGGAACCTGGCACGGGGACAGCGGGGGAGGAGACGCGGTGGGGGTTGTGGTGTCGCCGCCGCCATCGACGCCGCCACCGTCGCCGACAACAACAACGACGACGACAACCGCCGTTCGCCACTAAGTGGCGATGACGTCACCACGACGCTTGTGCCAGGCCATGTGCACTTCAAGGCCACGTGAAGTGTTGAACGCACGCTGGCACGAAGGTCACGGGGCAGACCCAGGTGCCAGGGGGGGACTGACTGAGATGAGTGGCTGATGCACCACCTGTGCCCCCTACTGTGCCAACCCGCTGTGCTTTAGCCACCCGGCGCTCCGCTCGTTGTTGTGAGCGTCGCTCCTCCGCCCTCCGTTGTTGTTGGAGGGCGACTACCTCCAACTGCCCAGTAGCATCCTTCACGAGCCTCCTCCACTGAGTCCGATCTCGACACCGCTGGTACCAGTCATCGGCAAGTCCACTCAGCTCCACGTCCTCCTGTACCACGTCACTCCATCTTCTCTAGCCCCCTCGATCCGGCTGAACAAAAGCTGTTTCGGCATGTGATGGCTGGGCATGCGGGCTACATGGCCCAGCCAACGCAGTGTTGCCTGCCGGAGGAGCTCACCGATGGGACCTTGCCCAGATCTTTCAAGGATTTGTGAGCTCCTCACACAATCCAGCCAGGTTAAACCCAGGATGGATCGTAGACAGGCCAGCCTAAATGTTTCTAACCAGCAAAGATGTTCCCTTAGGGGGGTCCACGTTTCACAGGCATAGAGAAGGGAGGGAATGACTGTGGCCGAGAAGACCTGAAGCTTAGTGCGGAGCGACAGACCAGGTAGCTTCCACACAGCATTACGCAACCGATGAAAAGATAATGCCGCTTGACCGATTCCGAGTGCTGTTAAACCGGAGCCGGTCATGAGCACACTGCCCAGGTATGGGAAACTCTCCACTCTCCCCACAACTATCCCATCACCAATTGGAAGTTGTGGGGGTGGAGTGTCCGATGGCACAAAATACCCAGGCAAGTGCTTAGTTTCAGTGGGTAAGGCTCCACCTCTTAGTGGCAAGCTCCAGGTTCAGCAGCAGTGCCTCCAACTCCTCCTTTGAGTGAGCAGCAATTCCCAGATCATCGGCATACATTACATGGTTGAACAATCGGGAGCCATCCCTTGACCGCACCCGGGCATCGATCAGCCTCCCATTCTATCTGTACCAGATGGGAATTCCTCCGGTACAGCTACTGAAGACTTCACGAACTACGTGGTCAAAATAGATGTTTAATAATGTGGGAGCCAGAGGACATCCCTGCCGCACCCCAAGGTGTACAGGGAATGGCTCCGACTCCCGGCCACGTAGATTTGCCTGGGCCCGCTCACTATCATGAAGGTCCTTAATGATCATGAGCAGAGGGTCAGGGACTTCGAAAGCACGAAGAACAACCCAGAGCTCAGGCCTACTGATGGTGTCATAGGCCTTGGTCAGGTCAATAAAGCAGAGATGTAGGTCTTGTTGGAATTCCCTATACCTATACTGTAGCAGACGGACAGAAAATATGACATGTGCAGGAACGCCTTTTCCTGAAACCGCATTGGGGTTCCGCATGCCTCTTCTAAGCGTGCCTTGCACGGCGATGTTGAATAATCCTTGCCAGGACCTTTCCCGGCACACTGAGGAGTGAGATACCCCTGTAGTTGTTACAGTCTGTGCGGTCCCCCTTCTTAAAGAGGGGGACCACCAGGGCATTCTTCCAATCCTGCGGAACCCATCCAGTGGTCCAGACTTGTTATGATGTCATGTAGGACAGTTTGTGCACAAACGCCACCCTTCCTCAGCATTTTGCATGGGAGATCGTCTCTACCCGGTGCCTTTCCTGGTCTCAGACTCTGGATTGCCTTCAGTACTTCCTCAACAGATGGCACCTCAGCCAGCCACTCACAGGGGGTGACTTCTTCCAATATTTGAGGCACCGCAGCCTCAGTAGTGTCATCCCCACTTTGGCCCACGATGTTTTCCAGGTTGAGGGATTTTTCCTCCCCCAGGACCTCACAGAAATGCTCAGCAAATATGCAAACCTGTTCCTCGGGGTCGGAGATTTGGTCACTGTTCTTTCCCCTAATGATGGTAATAGGTGTGGCGCTGCAGGTTATATTTTTTTATGGAGTTAAAGAGCGATTTGTGATCGCGGGCCATTGAGGCAGACTCCATCTCCTCAGCAACCCGCGACCACCACCCATCCTTGCAGCACCTCACGGCTCTCCATACCTCCGAGCAAAGGTTACGGTAAGCCTCCTCATTCTCCGACGCGGGATGCTGTAGGCTATGAGAGTGGGCCTGTCGCTTTTTCTCAGCCAGCCTGAGCACCTCCACTGTCAGCCAAGGTCTCTGGGGAGGTCTGGACCGTGTACCCAAAGCAGCCATTGCAGCTGCATGAGCCACAGTCCTAAATCTCGCCCATTGTCCCTCGACATTAGGAGGAGTGGGGGACGATGCCAACCCCAGCCACACTGAGACCAGGCCACTATGGGTTTAAATGGGGTCCTGGGTGTACACCCACCACCGGAGTGGAAGAATGGCAGGCGCATCTTACAGATGACTAGTCGATGGTCAGTGGGCAGATCAGTACCACGGTAGGTCCTGGTGTCAAGGACATGGGCCCGCATTCGCTGTTCCGTCACTATGACATCCAGTAGATGGCCTTGCTTAGACCCGGCATGCATCCATGATGTTGTGTGGATGCGCCGATGCCGGAACAGCGTGTTGGTAATTACAAGCCCATGGGCTGCACACAAATCTAGCAACCTCCTGCCGTTGTTATTGAGCTGATCTGGCTCATGCCTTCCAATCACTCCAGACCAGGTGTCAGCATCATGACCAACTCGGGCATTGAAGTCACCCAACAAGATGACTCTATCCCGAGGGTCCACTTTAGCTAGCACCTGTGACAGGAGGTTATAGGAGGCATCTGACTTATGCCTGCATCCTTCCACGGATGTTCATCTTCGGTGGGGGCATAACTAACCATGACCACCACTCCTCACCTCTGGTTGATGGGAAGGCGAGCCCAAAAAGTAGCCTGGGGCTTACAGCTTCCCACACCTCACCACCACGCTCCCACGCCCCCTTCATTCTTTTGTTTAGAAGAAGAGCCACTCCCTGTTGTTTGGTAGTCTCCTCCCCTGAGTAGAAGACTGTCCACCCCTCACGGTGGCAGGAGCCAGAGCCGGTCCACCGGACCTCCTGATTACCACAGAGATCCAGGCGGTACCGGTCCAGCTCCCGACAGAGAAGTGGCAACCTCTCCTCCGCAGTGAGCATTCGAACATTCTACGAGGCCATCCGTAGTGGCTTTTCGTTGTTAAAGGAGGAGCCCCGAGGGGAAGGATTCAGTCTCCTGGCTCCGCCAAATGGGGTTTGGCCAGGAGACGTCATAAATGCCTATCCCCCCGGGGCCTCCGGCACAAGCTTATTAATTACATTTTTCATTCATGGTTTGGTGATAATTAATTTAACGTAGATGGGTTACCAGCCCCTCGCACCCATGCAGAGCCCCCAATTGGCTGCGGTGGTGGCTACAAACGTCATTAAGGGAAAAGCCAAAAATCTAAATAGGCCCTCCCCCCATGGCACTGCCCACCACAGCGTTGCCATCCGGTACCAACGAGGAGGTAGGGGGTTGTTTTTGCCACCGTCACAACCCTCACCATCACCACCATCACCCTCACCACCGTCACCACCATCACCACCATCACCACCACCACCCACACCACCACCCCCACTACCACCACCACCACCACCACTACCACCGTCACCACCATCACCCCCACCACCACCCACACCTCCACCCCCACCACCACCACCACCACCGTCACCACCCCCACCATCACCACCACCTCCTCCACCACCCCCACCCACACCACCACCACCACCTCCTCCACCACCATCACCCCCACCACCACCACCCCCACCACCACCCCCACCACCACCACCTCCTCCACCACCATCACCCCCACCACCGTCACCACAGTCACCACCTCCACCACCACCACCAGCCTGGTCTCCTCGTCACCTGCAGTCCAACAGGGAGCTCTGGTAGGCTGTCAGCAGTGGAGTCTTGCAGGGGCTGAGCGCTCGCTGGGAACACAGCAGGGGAGAGATAGGTGAGGGTGACACCTGCACCTGTCACTCACCACTCACCACCTCACCACTCAACTCACCTCACCCTTCACTCAACACTCACCCACCCCTCACCAACCCCTCACCTCACCACTCACCTCACCTGCCACTCACCCTACCTGTGGGTGTTGTGGAGGCACCCCCAGTGGCAGCTGTCTCTGTGTGTGAGTCTGCTGTTGCCTAGGGGCACCCCCAGTGGCAGCTGTCTCTGTGTGTGAGTCTGCTGTTGCCTAGGGGCACCCCCAGTGGCAGCTGTCTCTGTGTGTGAGTCTGCTGTGGTCTAGGGGCACCCCCAGGGGCAGCTGTCTCTGTGTGTGAGTCTGCTGTTGCCTAGGGGCACCCCCAGTGGCAGCTGTCTCTGTGTGTGAGTCTGCTGTTGCCTAGGGGCACCCCCAGTGGCAGCTGTCTCTGTGGGTGAGTCTGCTGTAGCCTAGGGGCACCCCCAGTGGCAGCTGTCTCTGTGTGTGAGTCTGCTGTTGCCTAGGGGCACCCCCAGTGGCAGCTGTCTCTGTGTGTGAGTCTGCTGTGGTCTAGGGGCACCCCCAGGGGCAGCTGTCTCTGTGTGTGAGTCTGCTGTTGCCTAGGGGCACCCCCAGTGGCAGCTGTCTCTGTGTGTGAGTCTGCTGTTGCCTAGGGACACCCCCAGTGGCAGCTGTCTCTGTGGGTGAGTCTGCTGTAGCCTAGGGGCACCCCCAGTGGCAGCTGTCTCTGTGTGTGAGTCTGCTGTAGCCTAGGGGTACCCCCAGTGGCAGCTGTCTCTGTGTGTGAGTCTGCTGTGGCCTAGGGGCACCCCCAGTGGCAGCTTAATGATAATGATAGTGATCAATAATAATTAGTGATGATAGTGATCAATAATAATTAGTGATGACAGTGATTAACAATAATTAGTGATGATAGTGATCAATAATAATTAGTGATGACAGTGATTAACAATAATTAGTGGTGATAGTGATCAATAATAATTAGTGATGACAGTGATGAACAATAATTAGTGGTGATAGTGATCAATAATAATTAGTGATGACAGTGATTAACAATAATTAGTGATGACAGTGATTAACAATAATTAGTGATGATAGTGATTAACAATAATTAGTGATGATAGTGATTAATAATAATTAGTGATGATAGTGATTAACGATGATTAGTGATGATGGTGATTAACAATAATTAGTGGTGATAGTGATCAATAATAATTAGTGATGACAGTGATTAACAATAATTAGTGATGATAGTGATTAACAATAATTAGTGATGACAGTGATTAACGATAATTAGTGATGATAGTGATTAACAATAATTAGTGATGATAGTGATTAACAATAATTAGTGATGACAGTGATTAACAATAATTAGTGATGATGGTGATTAACAATAATTAGTGATGATGGTGATTAACAATAATTAGTGATGATAGTGATCAATAATAATTAGTGATGACAGTGATTAACAATAATTAGTGATGATAGTGATCAATAATAATTAGTGATGACAGTGATTAACAATAATTAGTGATGACAGTGATCAATAATAATTAGTGATGACAGTGATTAACAATAATTAGTGATGATAGTGATTAACAATAAGTAGTGATGATAGTGATTAACAATAATTAGTGATGATAGTGATTAACAATAATTAGTGATGACAGTGATCAATAATAATTAGTGATGATAGTGATTAACAATAATTAGTGACGATAGTGATTAATGATAATTAGTGATGGTAGTGATTAACAATAATTAGTGATGACAGTGATTAATGATAATTAGTGATCATAGCGATGAACAATAATTAGTGATGACAGTGATTAATGATAATTAGTGATGGTAGTGATTAACAATAATTAGTGATGACAGTGATCTTGGGCAGGCGATGTAACCTGCAGTGGAGACACCAACTCCAGGATATGCTTGAGGTGGATGGCGTAGTTGATCTTAGACTCAGCAGTTCTCAACTGGAACAGGGTGGATGGATAGACAGATACATAGATAGATACATTTTGATTTAAAGCTTTCGTGACCGCAGGGATTCATATTCTTGGTTCTTTCGGTAAAGTCACCACGTAGAAAGGGAAACTATAAAATAATAAAAATATAAAACAATAAAATTATCACGAAGTTTCGACTGCAACACAAGTAATCATCATCAAGGTGTGAAAACCACAGCAAGAAAATTGTATTGTTTTATATTTATATTATTTCCCTTCTACGTGACTTTACCGAATATAGATAGATACATGTAGAGATAAATATAGACAAATAAATAGATCACTAAATAGCCTCTCTCTCTACATCACGGGTGGGGAACCTTTTTTCTACCAAGGGCCATTTGGATATTTACAACATCATTCGCGGGCCATACAAAATTGATCAACTTAAAAATTAGCCCGTTATATCCGGTCAAACGTTTAATTAACTCGCCCCTAATGCGATGGGCTGGAACTGCTTCTCTTTGGCGAAGCGTTTGGTGATGTTAGCCGGTATTGACGATGTTGTTGCTACTCGCAACTGCTCTTCCAGGTTTGCTCTACCTAGATTTATTGAATTTCGAGTCCTGCCTGCGGTTGCCTTGGCAGGGCCAGAGACCGGACGTTCCCCACCCCTGTTTAACGTGATGAAGGGGTACTGTGTGGTGCTGAGCGAGGTGATGCTGATGATGATTAAAGTGATCATCTCACCGTCTCTGTCTTAGGGATTTGAATCAGCATTGAGAGCAGGTGGTCTACATCCAGAAACTGACTGATAGCTGCACACACATACACACAGACATCACACATATACACACAGACACACACACACAGACATACACAACAACAACAACCGCCATTCGCCACTAAGTGGCGGTGACGTCACCACGACGCTTGTGCCAGGCCATGTGCACCTTGAGGCCACATGAAGTGTCGAACGCCCACCGGCAGGTGGTCACGGGGCAGACCCAGGTGCCACGGGTCGACTGACTAAGATGACTGAGATGACTGGCTGATGCACCACCTGTGCCCCCTACTGTGCCAACTTGCTGTGCTTTAGCCAGCCGGCGCTCCGCTCGTCGTTGTGAGCGTCGCTCCTCCGCCCTCCGTTGTTGTTGGAGGGCGACTGCCTCCAACTGCCCAGTAGCGTCCTTCACGAGCCTCCTCCACAGAGGCCGATCTTGACACCGCTGGTACCAGTCATCGGCAAGTCCACTCAGCTCCACGTCCTCCTGTACCACATCACTCCATCTCTTCTCTAGCCTGTGCCGCGCCCGTTTAGCCCCCTCAATCCGGCCGAACAAAATCTATTTGGGCATGTGGTGATTGGGCATGCGGGCTACATGGCCCAGCCAACGCAGTCTTGCCTGCCGGAGGAGCTCACCGATGGGACTTTGTCCAAATTTTTCGAGGATTTGTGAGCTCCTTACACAATCCAGCCTGGTTAAACCCAGGATTGATCGTAGGCAGGCCAGCCTAAATATTTCTAACCGGCGAAGATGTTCCATTAGGGGGGTACACGTTTCACAAGCGTAGAGAAGGGAGGGAAGACCCGAAGCTTCGTGCGGAGCGACAGACCAGGTAACTTCCACACAGCGTTACGCAACCGATTAAAAGATAATGCCGCTCGACTGATTCGGAGTGAGACCTCTGCTGTTAAACCGGAGCCGGTCATGAGCACATTGCCCAGGTATGGGAAACTCTCCACTCTCTCCACAACTGCCCCATCACCCACATACCCACTCACCCACCCACCCAACCACTCACTCACCCACTCACCCACCCACCCACTCACTCACCCACTCACCCACCCACATACCCACCCACCCACTCAGCCACCCACCCACCAACCCACCCACCCACCGGCCTGCACTCTATAGAAGTTGTCTTCCTGCATCAGCTCATCCACACAGTCGAGACGGCCTCTGAGCATCTCTTCGTCCACCAGCGGCTCGTGGATGTTGGCTCTGAGCCGGCGCGCTCCTCCATGCGTCCTCGTGTAGTTGAGCACCCCGAATAGCGAGTGGGAGCTCCTGGGTGCACGCTCGCACGCACACACACACACACACGGGTGGAGGAGGGTCACACACACACCAACACACACCCACACACACTCACACCACACTCGCACCCACACATACATGCACACACACCAACACACACACACTACCACACTTGCACCCACACACACCCCCACACACACCAACACACACCAACACACACACCAACACACACACACCAACACAAACCACAAAACAACAACAACCACCATTCGCCACTAAGTGGCGGTGACATCACCACGACGCTTGTGCCAGGCTATGTGCACCCTGAGGCCACGTGAAGTGTCGAACGCCCGCTGGCAGGAGGTCACGGGGCAGACTCAGGTGCCACGGGTCGACTGACTGAGATGACTGGCTGATGCACCACCTGTGCCCCCTACTGTGGCAACCTGCTGTGCTTTAGCCACCCGGCGCTCCGCTCGTTGTTGTGAGCGTCGCTCCTCTGCCCTCCATTGTTGTTGGAGGGCGACTGCCTCCAACTGCCCAGTAGCGTCCTTCATGAGCCTCCTCCACAGAGGCCGATCTTGACACCGCTGGTACCAGTCATCGGCAAGTCCACTCAGCTCCACGTCCTCCTGTACCACATCACTCCATCTCTTCTCTAGCCCGTGCCGCACCCGCTTAGCCCCCTCAATCCGGCCGAACAAAAGCTGTTTCGGCATGCGGTGGCTGGGCATGCGGGTTACATGACCTATCCGAGGGGCCACTCTATCCCGAGGGGCCACTTTAGCCAGCACCTGTGACAGGAGGTCATAGAAGGCATCTGACTCATCGGCTTTGCCTGCATCCCTCCACGGATGTTCATCTTCGGTGGGGGCATAAGTAACCACGACCACCATTCCTCGCCTCCGGTTGATGGGAAGGCGAGCCCAAAGTAGCCTGGGGCTTACAGCTTCCCACACCTCACCGCCACGCTCCCACGCCCCCTTCATTCTTTTGTTCAAAAGAAGACCCACACCCTGTTGTTTGGCAGTCTGCTGCCCCGAGTAGAGGACTGTCCACCCCTCATGGTGGCAGGAGCCAGAGCCGGTCCACCGGACCTCCTGAATGCCGCATAGATCCAGGCGGTACCGGTCCAGCTCCCGACAGAGGAGTGGCAGCCTCTCCTCTGCAGTGAGCGTTCGAACATTCCACGTGGCCACCCGTAGTGGCTTTTCGTTGTTTCTGGAGTAGCCCCGAGGGTAGGTATTCAATCTCCTGGCTCCGCCAATTGGGGTTTGGCCAGGAGACGTCATAGACGCCTGGCCCCCCGGGGCCTCTGGCACAAGCTTATTAGTTACATATTTCAGTTTAATTCGTGGTTTCGTGGTAATTAATTGAAGGTGGAGGGGTTACCAGCCCCTCGCACCCGTCCAGAGCCCCCGTTTAGCCCCTGTGGTGGACACATATGCCATGAGGGGAGGAGCCAATCAAAATTGGATCTCCCCCCACAGCACTGTCCACGACAGAGTTGCCCGTCCGGCACCGCGAGGAGGTAGGGGGTTGTTTTGCCGGACACACACTGACACACACACTGACACACCATGATACACACACTGACTGGAGGAGGTGGAGCGTGGTCAACACATCTACGCCTGAAACATTTTAGAAAGAAGCGGAGAATACGGAACAACCCACCTGTTGTCCATTTCGATTTCCGTGTTGCCTCTAATCTTCAGTCTTGCTGTGTATCCACCGTCTGCTGGAGCTCACCTTCTATAGCGAAGATATCCATCATCTCCAGTTTGTGTGTCTTTAATAAATTGTCTCGGATATTTCTTGCTGCTCTCTATGTCCTTCATACATGCTGCTGCATTGACATTAAGGTTTCCGCATGGTCCATGAATCATATTTGCGGTCACTACTGCAAACAGATTTTGGGTCTTCCTCTGGATTTGGAAACTCGGCAGATATAACATCGATTTGGATTGGATGATTTTTTTCTTTCAGCCAGATTAAAATCTGAGCGTGGGGAAGTCATCTACATCATTAGACCACCTTTGGCGGTACCAAAATTAAGAACGGAAATGGTTTGAAACATCTTTCCAATGGTTACTAAGCCAGAATCTATCTTCTCGGTTGAAATTGTCTCTGTGCTTGTATATGTGAATGGCCTCATGAACAAATCTCTCATGGTAGCCGGTTGGTTTGCAAAGAACCTCCGTCTTGGAGAAGTCAATGTCATGTGAGCCCACTGAATTATAACAGTGATCTGCCACGGCAGAGGAGTTCGTTCTACCGTGTTTCAAGTCTGCTTTATGTTCGCGGATGCGGTCCGAGATATGTCGTTTGGTTTCTCCAATGTAGCTACTACCACAGAGGCACTTTAGTTTGTAAACGCCCAGGTACTGTATGTCTGGAACAGCATCTTTTACAGATGGAATCAGATCACGTATTTTATGTACTGTGTTGCATCGGACCTGGATCTTGTATTTATTCAGGATTTTGGAGATCTTTTTAGTGACCCCTGCAATGTAGGATAAGGTGATGGTTTTGAGTGGATCCACAAGAGGATCCTTCATGACTGGAGTGATGGCTTTGCGGATTGTGTAGTCGGAGTAACCATTAGCCCTGAGAGGCTGAGAGCCTGGTGTACGTGCTAAAGTTGAGGGTAAGAATCCACCCATTTTTTCGCCATATAGAATTGTGATATATAACGACTTATTGTTGGTAGCTTAGCTGATTGGAGAATATATAGACTTTATTGATAACATTGAGGTAATTTATATTTTAGTTTTTTATTGGTTCACTATATAGTATTCATTATATAGTGTAGTGTATACCCAGTTACTGTGAATAGCTCAGATGTGTAGGCTTTGACTTCAAGATAGCCATTTCTGTGACCAGTCACAAGCTAATCACTCAGCTATTTCAATGCTAAATTCTCCTAGTTATTTCAATGCTAAATTCTCCTGTTTGATTTGTAATAGATGCCTCTGTGAATGTGTATGCTGACTTTAACATAGCCATTTCTGTGACCAGTCACAAGCTAATCACTCAGCCGTTTCAATGCTAAATTCCAAGCTAATTCCTTTGTCAAGGCGCTTTGTTTCTTCTCACACAGCTTAAAGGTCGCGATCTGAGCTTGGCTTTGTTCGCTCCAGCGCTGTCCTCCAGACAGTCTCGTCCCTTCACCTGATGAAGGCCGCTTGTGTTGTGGCCGAAACGTCGTGAGGATTTTTTGTGTTATTTTATTTTATCAATTTATTATTTTATTCTCATTCTACGTGACTTTACCGAAAGAACCAAAGAAGATATCCTGGATCGTTTTGGTGAACGCTACAACAACAATACTCATTTCTATACAACGTCTGTCTCACGTGATTACTCTGTGTGGTTCATAAGGTGGGGCGTGTGCTGCTTTGATGATGGCAATTCAACCCCCGACCCACCACCCTCCCCAACAACTCGCTCCAACCATTCTGCGGTCATGATTTGGGACTGTGATTCCATTTGCAAGTAAACTCACATTTCAACAATGAGGGTTTGAAAGCATTAAGCATTAGCTCTGTCTGCATGTCTGCTCTGTTGTAAAGATGATCCAATATGAACACAATTGTAGTACAACAGCTCACGTTGCTATTAGGGACCTAACAATGTTGAAAACTGGCCAAAATTGATTAAACGGCCCACTCATGGTCCAGAGCAGAACTCGGTACCACCTAAGGTAGCAAAACTTCAGTCGTACCCATTTATTTGGATGGAAAATGAAAGTAAATTACTTGATAGTCTCACTCATTGCATTTGTTTATCACTGGCCACATAGAGAAATTGAAACTGCTCAATGTAGGCCACCTCACATGGTACCGACAAAGGAGACATCTCATGGGCTATGAAAAAATAAGAATAGGTTGTATCCTTTCTGGCAATAAAACAGATCTTAAGATTCATTGAAGAAGGTTTCTGTTTGGTGTTTGAACATCTAAACACCCGTTTTATTGCCAAAAAAGGATCAAATCTCTTCTTATATTGTCATACTTTGATACCGGCAAAACGGTCTCATTTTGAAGCGTCTCATGGACTATTGGATGGGGAGAAAAAAACCGGCGCTAAAAGTCAGCGCCGACCTCTCCTGTCGTGCCCAGTGACGTCATCACGGGCGAAGTTCACCGCGCGAAGTCAAACGCCGCCTCGTGAGCGCCGCTCGAAACGCAAAATCATCGTTCGGTGAACATTTCCGAGGACAAACAAACGCATGCCGGGAACCGTGTGAGTTTGTGTTTCTTGTTTCCTCTGCGCAATGTGCGGGAGGGCTTCATCCAGCAGTGGATTGACAAAAGCGCTGTATGCATACTGCACAGGCTACGCTAACGTCACATTTAGGCCCATGGACCGAACAAACGCGGCTCTCTTTCTCCATCCGTCTCCACTCTCTCTCTCTTCCTCTCTCCACTTCTGGCCTGTAGGTTTGGGCCGAGCGAGTTCCTGCCGGGGATTTGGCTCTTCAGGAGCTGATTCCCCCCGTGGCTTTGTCGGCACGAGGCGACTGCGCGGAGTGTCAAGGGCTCCACCGGGCCCCAAGGCGCCGCCCCGGCACCACCGTAGTAGCCAAACCATCGGCGCTCGGCATGGCCTGTATGAAGGTCCTGCTGGACCGCATGTTGCGCACGGGGTACAACATCGTCCAGGAGAACGGACAGAGGAAGATCGGACCACCGCCCGACTGGCAGGGGCCCCCTCCCGCCCGTGGCTACGAGGTGTTTCTGGGGAGGATCCCGCGCGACCTCTACGAGGATGAGCTGGTGCCCGTGCTGGAGACGGTGGGGAAGCTCTACCAGCTCCGCCTCATGATGGAGATTAGCGGAGAGAACCGCGGCTATGCGTTCGCTACCTACGCGACGCTCGTCGAAGCCACGGATGCCGTCAAGAAACTCAACAAATTAGAGATCCGTCCCGGACACCGCATTGGAGTCCACTTTAGCGTGGACAATCGCCGCCTCTTCATTGGGGGGCTGCCAGAGGACAAGAAGCGAGCGGAGGTGATGATGGCGATGAGCGGTGCCACGGAGGGCGTGGTGGACGTCAAGATGAGCGTCTGTCGCTGGGACAAAACTCTCAACCGAGGCTACGCGTTCATCGAGTACGGGAGCCATCGCGCGGCCGCCATGGCCAGGAAGAAGCTCCTTCGAATCACCTTGCAGCTATGGGGCCGGACCATCAAGGTGGACTGGGCCATCTCGGAGCGGGTGGCTGCGGCCGCGGCGGTGGAGATGGAGGCGGCCGTGCCAGACCTGCTGCAGCCGGAGTGCACGGGCACCGGCAAAGCCGCACAAAGCCAATTTGGGGGCTGGGGGGCACGCATGCAGCTGTGGTGGGTACCTCTCCACCTGCGGCCCATGCCCATTGCTCTCGAGGCACTGCCGGAGGCGGCCATGCTGTCGTGGGAGGTGCGGCTGCGGATGCTGTGCCAGACCGCCGGCGTCAGCTACCCAATCTTCGAGCTGCACGCTTACTCGGAGCCCGGGATACCCGTGGGCCTCCTCTATAAGATGTCGATTCCTGGGGTGGGAGGAGGCGCCGGCATCTTCCCCGAATTTCTGAGCTCCAGCGAGGAGGGAGCACGGGAAGTGGCGTGTCAGCTTGCCTACAACATCCTCAACAATGCAAATCCCCCGCCTCCGGCCACGCCCTCTCGTGGAACCTCGGAGCAGGTTACACGAGAGGGCGTGGCCAGAGGCGTGGCTAGGCCCCGCCTCCGGCCACGCCCTCTCGTGGAACCTTTCGAGCAGGTTACCGGAGTAACTCGGCTAGCCCCACCTGTTGCCTTTGCCCCAGATGCGCCTCCTTCCCTGATTGGTTGTTACCTCTGTGGCCGTACCTGTTAAGCCCTTGCCAGGCCAGCAGGTGTCACCCTGTGATGTCAGCAGGTGTCACCTTGTGATGTCAGCAGGTGTCACCCTGTCATGTCAGCAGGTGTCACCCTGTGATGTCAGCAGGTGTCACCCTGTGATGTCAGCAGGTGTCACCCTGTGATGTCAGCAGGTGTCACCCTGTGATGTCAGCAGGTGTCACCCTGTGATGTCAGCAGGTGTCACCCTGTGATGTCAGCAGGTGTCACCCTGTCATTACACTTTAATGAAAACCGACAACAGAATCCTTGAAGAAAAAACTAATTCAGGTGTTTGACATGTCGACGCCATTTCGTTTTGAAAATGTAGCGGAGAAAAATATATTTTGTTCACATCGCATTCTGTTTTGTCAATAATCTCTGTAACGTGCGCCTGCTCTGCAAGGCATGCATTAACCCCTTTCTGTCTCAATTTAATTCCCAGCATGCAATTCTCCAAGCCTCAGATTTTATAAAATCTTTCGCGCAACTTTAATCCTGGTAAATATATTTTTGTTCTTTTAAAACACAAGCATTATATTTAGTCTATTGCATGGCTAAAGTATTCTAAGTAAAAATATAAATTGTATTAAACCAATGTTAGATCATCGCTATGATAAATATATTTCTACCCTACAATATACAAATCTACATTGTGCTAATGTTTCAATTCTACTTTTATTAACTTTCAAATATAGTGTCTAGGACACATTTTCAAAGATATATTTTAATGTACCCAGACAATATTTGCACGTGCCCACATTAAAAAAACTTGCAGACTGCATACATAACTACGACAACAGAATCCTTGAAGAAAAAACGAATTCAGGTGTTTGACATTTCGTTTTGTACGGGAGAAAAATATATATTGTTCACATCGCATTCTGATGTCAAAACATTTGATTCTTTATAAAATTGAAAAACCCTTGAACAACTTTGCTGCACACGGAGATGTCCGTGCACCGCCTCGTTTCCACAGCTTCTATCCCGGTGCCATTTGTATTTCATGCACATACCGCTGTTAAGAGTTTGATGTTTTATTGATTTTCAATTTAGGTGTTTTTTTCCTGTAATGTTTTTTTGTACATTTTTTAGTGGAAATAAAGTCCTGAAAAGTCCCTTCCTCTCTCTCCACTCTCTCGGCCGAGTCTCTGCCACTTTTGGTTCTGAGTGTCGCATGCTTGGGATCCTTCTTTCCCTCCTCTGTGGATTTAATTTGATTTGCTGATTTACACGTCAACATATTTAAGACTTTTTCCTAATCATTACCAACGTTTCCATGGCCAGGCACTTTAGAGTAACTTATTACCTTTTCCCACAGCATCATAATATAATTTTCCTGGATCATCACCTTCATAGCTTTGATCCATTACCAATTTTTTTTCAAATTTTCTTGCTGTGGTTATCACACCTGATGATGGTTGCTTGTGTTGCAGTCGAAACGTCGTGAGAATTTTATTGTTTTATATTTTTATTATTTTATTGTTTTCCTTATATGTGACTTTACCGAAAGAACCAAGAATATGAATCCCTGCAGTCACGAAAGCTTTAAATCTAAATTCAATCACCAATGGTTTACTGGTTCGTTTTTGTATTTACTTATGCCACCGTCTTTCCCCGTGGGACCATGTGGCGTGAAGTTGTGTCGCACATAAACAGAATCTGTTCACATCACGATTTTCCATACTCGACTGTCAGTTGCCATCCCCGGGGCAATGTGCACATTTGTCGACTCGGCGAATCGATTTGATTTCAGGTCCCGTTGGGTCGCCCCTTTTGTGCTTTTGCGTGAGCCGGATTTCAACGCAATTCCCGATCCGTTGTGGTGCCACGGTCTCGGAGCAACTCTGCCGGCGCCTCGACTCCCCCGTGGCCCCCCACACCGAGTACGCACCTGCAGCGCGCACACGTAGCGTCCTGGCGGGGGTTTGCCCGTCACGACGGGTTTTCATCCGAAGGGTCTCTGGGATGAAAGTCCCGCGGTTTCCCGGTGCCAGGAGAATGGCCGACCCTCGCAGAGCGAGTCACATTGCGGCGCCCCTGAGTTGGCTTCAAATTGTTTGGGCGCGCGAAGGTTCGACGGGTCGGCGGCGACGAGTCGCGCGCGACGCTCCCCGCCTTCTCGAGCCGCTCGCGGCATCTGCGACGCCGGCGAGCGCCGCTACGAGGCGGCGATAGGCAAAGTTCCCTTTCGTCTTCGTCCCTCCGACTCTCACGGCGTCCGCGAGACGCCGTGAGCACGGCCGCGAGGTACGTGATGGGGCCTGCGAGCATTTGCGGACTTGGGTAGCGGTAGGCCTAGGCTCCGCTCGTAGAATATTCCCTCCGGGCGGTGCGGGGTTTGCGCCACGAATAAAAGTTAGCAGAGAGCATCGGTGTGGTGCGCGTGTGATTCCCGTGCGGAGCGGCTCCGTGGGCGGATGCGCGGCGAGAGCGAGGGCGGAGCCGCGGCCGGAGCTCGCGCGTTGAGATCATCGCTCATCGGCGTGGACCCGAGTGGGCCGCCGCGTGCTGCGTCAGCCGTAGTGGGCGCGCAGCGTGCACGGACGCGCGTTGAGATAATCGCCCGCAGGTGCTAGACCGTTCGGGCCCCGTGTTAAC
This sequence comes from Petromyzon marinus, assembly GCF_048934315.1. Lineage (NCBI taxonomy): Eukaryota > Metazoa > Chordata > Hyperoartia > Petromyzontiformes > Petromyzontidae > Petromyzon > Petromyzon marinus. The sequence goes on from NW_027423030.1 coordinate 30,182, forward strand.
GACGGCTGCGGTGCGCGCGGATGCTCGTGGAGGTAATCGCTCGCCGGTGTAGGCGCTAGCGTGCCGCTGTCCGCTGCGTTAGCGATAGCCGCGGTGCGCGCGGGGGTGCGTGGGTTTACTCCGTGCGGCCGTGAGCCAGCAGCACGAGTCTGTCCCTCGGAGAGGGCGCTAGCGCGGGGGGCCCCGATCGCTCGGTCGGCGGGGGCCCGGCGGGAGCCGACCGACGCGGTGGAGGAGGCGGCGGAAGGGGCGGACGTCGCGCCCCACCTGCCTAGCGAGGGCGGTGGGGTGGACGTCGGCCCCCACACCGCCATGGCCCTGTACACGTTAAAGTATTGAGCACAAACTGAAGGAGCAGGGGAAAATGGTAATGTTGCTTGGATTAAATTTTAATATCATTGCAACTGTATAGTTTTGATATATTTATTGAAAAAACATTCACGTGCATTGGCATGTCCCTCTGTCTCAAACATTAATAATGTATCATCTGCAAATGTCCTTTAGCAATATAAAAAATGTAAATGTTTGTTCAACATTGGTATGCAGCTTGAAGAATGACGGAGTCTTATAACTGAAGACACTTCGGATTTTCAATCAAAATTTACAAATAATCCACTCTACCATAAACATGCTACATTCCAGCTAAAGTATAGTAGTATATTACTGTAAAGTAGTATGGTGTATAGCACAGATATTTTGTACAAACCCAGTGAGATGGGAGTGCTGCTTTGATGCATTACGCTTGGATCCGATCTCATGGGTTCAATTCAGGCTAACCCCTAAGGGTACAATTTTATTTTTACAGTTTCAATCGGACCAAGTACCTGGGGAGGTTTATTCCAAGTCAACATGGCTTAAAATCTGCCATGCTGAAATAAAATAGCTGGACGTTATTGCTTCTGACGTGAGTGCAGGACTCGCTATCCATGCCAAGGTGCGGAGGCTCATTTGGGCGACCAAAGGAATTCCGAATGCATGTTACAATAACGTTAATTTCAGATGACTGGATTCATTGGTAGAGTGCTCCAACTTGGGCAGAGATTTCTGGCTGGAAAGTGATGTGGTTAAAACGTTTGTCTCGCAGTTTTAAAGGTTGCAATTTCAAAATACAGTTTGGGCATCAGAGCTCAATAAATTCAGTACTACTCTGTGTGAGGTTAAAAGGAGTCATCCAATGGAGAGACTGGGCTACGCCATATAAATGTGGAATTTATATCAGTTGACAGGTCAAACGTACTCTTTGTCCTTTTTGGTCACTTTATTATTATAGGCTAGTGGTGTTTGTGTGTTTTAATCACAGAGATAGTGGGGGGGGGGGGGCGGCATTGCACCTCGCTACACCCATCCACTGCTGACGGTAGAGGTTGTGTCTGTGTGTGTACACACAGACACAGTGTAAACACACACAGTGTACACACACACATTGTATGGCTAGCAGTGGAGAGGCTAGGAGCGTGAGAGAACAGGGTAGCAGTGGAGAGGCTAGGAGTGTGAGAGAACAGGCTAGCAGTAGAGAGGCTAGGAGGGTGAGAGAGAACAGGCTAGCCGTGGAGAGGCTATGAGAGAGAGAACAGGCTAGCAGTAGAGAGGCTAGGAGCGTGAGAGAACAGGCTAGCAGTGGAGAGGCTAGGAGAGTGAGAGATAACAGGCTAGCAGTGGAGAGGCTAGGAGAGTGAGAGAGAACAGGCTAGCAGTGGAGAGGCTAGGAGAGTGAGAGAACAGGCTAGCAGTGGAGAGGCTAGGAGAGTGAGAGAACAGGCTAGCAGTGGAGAGGCTAGGAGAGTGAGAGAACAGGCTAGCAGTGGAGAGGCTAGGAGAGTGAGAGAACAGGCTAGCAGTGAAGAGGCTAGGAGCGTGAGAGAACAGGCTAGCAGTAGAGAGGCTAGGAGCGTGAGAGAGAACAGGCTAGCAGTGGAGAGGCTAGGAAGGTGAGAGAACAGGCTAGCAGTGGAGAGGCTAGGAGGGTGAGAGAACAGGCTAGCAGTGGAGAGGCTAGGAGAGTGAGAGAACAGGCTAGCAGTGGAGAGGCTAGGAGGGTGAGAGAACAGGCTAGCAGTGGAGAGGCTAGGAGCGTGAGAGAACAGGCTAGCAGTGGAGAGGCCAGGAGGGTGAGAGAACAGGCTAGCAGTGGAGAGGCTAGGAGCGTGAGAGAGAACAGGCTAGCAGTGTAGAGGCTAGGAGAGAGAGAGAGCAGGCGAGCAGTGGAGAGGCTAGGAGAGGGAGAGAGAACAGGCTAGCAGTGGAGAGGCTAGGAGAGGGTGAGAGAACAGGCTAGCAGTGGAGAGGCTAGGAGAGGGTGAGAGAACAGGCTAGCAGTGGAGAGGCTAGGAGAGTGAGAGAACAGGCTAGCAGTGGAGAGGCTTGGAGAGAGAGAACAGGGCAGCAGTGGAGAGGCTAGGAGCATGAGAGAGAACAGGCTAGCAGTGGAGAGGCTAGGAGCGTGAGAGAACAGGCTAGCAGTGGAGAGGCTAAGGAGAGTGAGAGAACAGGCTAGCAGTAGAGAGGCTAGGAGCGTGAGAGAGAACAGGCTAGCAGTGGAGAGGCTAGGAGAGTGAGAGAGAGAACAGGCTAGCAGTGGAGAGACTAAGGAGTGTGAGAGAGAGAACAGGCTAGCAGTGGAGAGGCTAAGGAGTGTGAGAGAACAGGCTAGCAGTGGAGAGGCTAGGAGAGTGAGAGAGAACAGGCTAGCAGTGGAGAGGCTAAGGAGGGTGAGAGAATAGGCTAGCAGTGGAGTGGCTAGGAGCGTGAGAGAACAGGCTAGCAGTAGAGAGGCTAGGAGAGAGAGAATAGGCTAGCAGTGGAGAGGCTAGGAGCGTGAGAGAACAGGCTAGCAGTGGAGAGGCCAGGAGGGTGAGAGCACAGGCTAGCAGTGGAGAGGCTAGGAGCGTGAGAGAGAACAGGCTAGCAGTAGAGAGGCTAGGAGGGTGAGAGAGAACAGGCTAGCCGTGGAGAGGCTATGAGAGTGAGAGAACAGGCTAGCAGTAGAGAGGCTAGGAGCGTGAGAGAACAGGCTAGCAGTGGAGAGGCTAGGAGAGTGAGAGATAACAGGCTAGCAGTGGAGAGGCTAGGAGAGTGAGAGAGAACAGGCTAGCAGTGGAGAGGCTAGGAGAGAGAGAACAGGCTAGCAGTGGAGAGGCTAGGAGAGTGAGAGAACAGGCTAGCAGTGGAGAGGCTAGGAGAGTGAGAGAACAGGCTAGCAGTGGAGAGGCTAGGAGAGTGAGAGAACAGGCTAGCAGTGGAGAGGCTAGGAGAGTGAGAGAACAGGCTAGCAGTGGAGAGGCTAGGAGAGTGAGAGAACAGGCTAGCAGTGAAGAGGCTAGGAGCGTGAGAGAACAGGCTAGCAGTAGAGAGGCTAGGAGCATGAGAGAGAACAGGCTAGCAGTGGAGAGGCTAGGAAGGTGAGAGAACAGGCTAGCAGTGGAGAGGCTAGGAGGGTGAGAGAACAGGCTAGCAGTGGAGAGGCTAGGAGAGTGAGAGAACAGGCTAGCAGTGGAGAGGCTAGGAGGGTGAGAGAACAGGCTAGCAGTGGAGAGGCTAGGAGCGTGAGAGAACAGGCTAGCAGTGGAGAGGCCAGGAGGGTGAGAGAACAGGCTAGCAGTGGAGAGGCTAGGAGCGTGAGAGAGAACAGGCTAGCAGTGGAGAGGCTAGGAGAGAGAGAGAGCAGGCGAGCAGTGGAGAGGCTAGGAGAGGGAGAGAGAACAGGCTAGCAGTGGAGAGGCTAGGAGAGGGTGAGAGAACAGGCTAGCAGTGGAGAGGCTAGGAGAGGGTGAGAGAACAGGCTAGCAGTGGAGAGGCTAGGAGAGTGAGAGAACAGGCTAGCAGTGGAGAGGCTTGGAGAGAGAGAACAGGGCAGCAGTGGAGAGGCTAGGAGCATGAGAGAGAACAGGCTAGCAGTGGAGAGGCTAGGAGCGTGAGAGAACAGGCTAGCAGTGGAGAGGCTAAGGAGAGTGAGAGAACAGGCTAGCAGTAGAGAGGCTAGGAGCGTGAGAGAGAACAGGCTAGCAGTGGAGAGGCTAGGAGAGTGAGAGAGAGAACAGGCTAGCAGTGGAGAGACTAAGGAGTGTGAGAGAGAGAACAGGCTAGCAGTGGAGAGGCTAAGGAGTGTGAGAGAACAGGCTAGCAGTGGAGAGGCTAGGAGAGTGAGAGAGAGAACAGGCTAGCAGTGGAGAGACTAAGGAGTGTGAGAGAGAGAACAGGCTAGCAGTGGAGAGGCTAAGGAGTGTGAGAGAACAGGCTAGCAGTGGAGAGGCTAGGAGAGGGAGAGAGAACAGGCTAGCAGTGGAGAGGCTAGGAGAGGGTGAGAGAACAGGCTAGCAGTGGAGAGGCTAGGAGAGGGTGAGAGAACAGGCTAGCAGTGGAGAGGCTAGGAGAGTGAGAGAACAGGCTAGCAGTGGAGAGGCTTGGAGAGAGAGAACAGGGCAGCAGTGGAGAGGCTAGGAGCATGAGAGAGAACAGGCTAGCAGTGGAGAGGCTAGGAGCGTGAGAGAACAGGCTAGCAGTGGAGAGGCTAAGGAGAGTGAGAGAACAGGCTAGCAGTAGAGAGGCTAGGAGCGTGAGAGAGAACAGGCTAGCAGTGGAGAGGCTAGGAGAGTGAGAGAGAGAACAGGCTAGCAGTGGAGAGACTAAGGAGTGTGAGAGAGAGAACAGGCTAGCAGTGGAGAGGCTAAGGAGTGTGAGAGAACAGGCTAGCAGTGGAGAGGCTAGGAGAGTGAGAGAGAACAGGCTAGCAGTGGAGAGGCTAAGGAGGGTGAGAGAATAGGCTAGCAGTGGAGTGGCTAGGAGCGTGAAAGAACAGGCTAGCAGTAGAGAGGCTAGGAGAGAGAGAATAGGCTAGCAGTGGAGAGGCTAGGAGCGTGAGAGAACAGGCTAGCAGTGGAGAGGCCAGGAGGGTGAGAGCACAGGCTAGCAGTGGAGAGGCTAGGAGCGTGAGAGAGAACAGGCTAGCAGTAGAGAGGCTAGGAGGGTGAGAGAGAACAGGCTAGCCGTGGAGAGGCTATGAGAGTGAGAGAACAGGCTAGCAGTAGAGAGGCTAGGAGCGTGAGAGAACAGGCTAGCAGTGGAGAGGCTAGGAGAGTGAGAGATAACAGGCTAGCAGTGGAGAGGCTAGGAGAGTGAGAGAGAACAGGCTAGCAGTGGAGAGGCTAGGAGAGAGAGAACAGGCTAGCAGTGGAGAGGCTAGGAGAGTGAGAGAACAGGCTAGCAGTGGAGAGGCTAGGAGAGTGAGAGAACAGGCTAGCAGTGGAGAGGCTAGGAGAGTGAGAGAACAGGCTAGCAGTGGAGAGGCTAGGAGAGTGAGAGAACAGGCTAGCAGTGAAGAGGCTAGGAGCGTGAGAGAACAGGCTAGCAGTAGAGAGGCTAGGAGCAGGAGAGAGAACAGGCTAGCAGTGGAGAGGCTAGGAAGGTGAGAGAACAGGCTAGCAGTGGAGAGGCTAGGAGGGTGAGAGAACAGGCTAGCAGTGGAGAGGCTAGGAGAGTGAGAGAACAGGCTAGCAGTGGAGAGGCTAGGAGGGTGAGAGAACAGGCTAGCAGTGGAGAGGCTAGGAGCGTGAGAGAACAGGCTAGCAGTGGAGAGGCCAGGAGGGTGAGAGAACAGGCTAGCAGTGGAGAGGCTAGGAGCGTGAGAGAGAACAGGCTAGCAGTGGAGAGGCTAGGAGAGAGAGAGAGCAGGCGAGCAGTGGAGAGGCTAGGAGAGGGAGAGAGAACAGGCTAGCAGTGGAGAGGCTAGGAGAGGGTGAGAGAACAGGCTAGCAGTGGAGAGGCTAGGAGAGGGTGAGAGAACAGGCTAGCAGTGGAGAGGCTAGGAGAGTGAGAGAACAGGCTAGCAGTGGAGAGGCTTGGAGAGAGAGAACAGGGCAGCAGTGGAGAGGCTAGGAGCATGAGAGAGAACAGGCTAGCAGTGGAGAGGCTAGGAGCGTGAGAGAACAGGCTAGCAGTGGAGAGGCTAAGGAGAGTGAGAGAACAGGCTAGCAGTAGAGAGGCTAGGAGCGTGAGAGAGAACAGGCTAGCAGTGGAGAGGCTAGGAGAGTGAGAGAGAGAACAGGCTAGCAGTGGAGAGACTAAGGAGTGTGAGAGAGAGAACAGGCTAGCAGTGGAGAGGCTAAGGAGTGTGAGAGAACAGGCTAGCAGTGGAGAGGCTAGGAGAGTGAGAGAGAACAGGCTAGCAGTGGAGAGGCTAAGGAGGGTGAGAGAATAGGCTAGCAGTGGAGTGGCTAGGAGCGTGAGAGAACAGGCTAGCAGTAGAGAGGCTAGGAGAGAGAGAATAGGCTAGCAGTGGAGAGGCTAGGAGCGTGAGAGAACAGGCTAGCAGTGGAGAGGCCAGGAGGGTGAGAGCACAGGCTAGCAGTGGAGAGGCTAGGAGCGTGAGAGAGAACAGGCTAGCAGTGGAGAGGCTAGGAGAGAGAGAGAGAGAACAGGCGAGCAGTGGAGAGGCTAGGAGAGTGAGAGAGAACAGGCTAGCAGTGGAGAGGCTAGGAGAGGGTGAGAGAACAGGCTAGCAGTGGAGAGGCTAGGAGAGGGTGAGAGAACAGGCTAGCAGTGGAGAGGCTAGGAGAGTGAGAGAACAGGCTAGCAGTGGAGAGGCTTGGAGAGAGAGAACAGGGCAGCAGTGGAGAGGCTAGGACCGTGAGAGAGAACAGGCTAGCAGTGGAGAGGCTAGGAGAGTGAGAGAGAGAACAGGCTAGCAGTGGAGAGGCTAGGAGAGTGAGAGAACAGGCTAGCAGTGAAGAGGCTAGGAGCGTGAGAGAACAGGCTAGCAGTAGAGAGGCTAGGAGCGTGAGAGAGAACAGGCTAGCAGTGGAGAGGCTAGGAAGGTGAGAGAACAGGCTAGCAGTGGAGAGGCTAGGAGGGTGAGAGAACAGGCTAGCAGTGGAGAGGCTAGGAGAGTGAGAGAACAGGCTAGCAGTGGAGAGGGCTAGGAGGGTGAGAGAACAGGCTAGCAGTGGAGAGGCTAGGAGCGTGAGAGAACAGGCTAGCAGTGGAGAGGCTAGGAGAGGGTGAGAGAACAGGCTAGCAGTGGAGAGGCTAGGAGAGTGAGAGAACAGGCTAGCAGTGGAGAGGCTTGGAGAGAGAGAACAGGGCAGCAGTGGAGAGGCTAGGAGCATGAGAGAGAACAGGCTAGCAGTGGAGAGGCTAGGAGCGTGAGAGAACAGGCTAGCAGTGGAGAGGCTAAGGAGAGTGAGAGAACAGGCTAGCAGTAGAGAGGCTAGGAGCGTGAGAGAGAACAGGCTAGCAGTGGAGAGGCTAGGAGAGTGAGAGAGAGAACAGGCTAGCAGTGGAGAGGCTAAGGAGTGTGAGAGAACAGGCTAGCAGTGGAGAGGCTAGGAGAGTGAGAGAGAACAGGCTAGCAGTGGAGAGGCTAAGGAGGGTGAGAGAATAGGCTAGCAGTGGAGTGGCTAGGAGCGTGAGAGAACAGGCTAGCAGTAGAGAGGCTAGGAGAGAGAGAATAGGCTAGCAGTGGAGAGGCTAGGAGCGTGAGAGAACAGGCTAGCAGTGGAGAGGCCAGGAGGGTGAGAGCACAGGCTAGCAGTGGAGAGGCTAGGAGCGTGAGAGAGAACAGGCTAGCAGTGGAGAGGCTAGGAGAGAGAGAGAGAACAGGCGAGCAGTGGAGAGGCTAGGAGAGTGAGAGAGAACAGGCTAGCAGTGGAGAGGCTAGGAGAGGGTGAGAGAACAGGCTAGCAGTGGAGAGGCTAGGAGAGGGTGAGAGAACAGGCTAGCAGTGGAGAGGCTAGGAGAGTGAGAGAACAGGCTAGCAGTGGAGAGGCTTGGAGAGTGAGAGAACAGGCTAGCAGTGGAGAGGCTTGGAGAGAGAGAACAGGGCAGCAGTGGAGAGGCTAGGACCGTGAGAGAGAACAGGCTAGCAGTGGAGAGGCTAGGAGAGTGAGAGAGAGAACAGGCTAGCAGTGGAGAGGCTAAGGAGCGTGAGAGAACAGGCTAGCAGTGGAGAGGCTAGGAGAATGAGAGAGAACAGGCTAGCAGTGGAGAGGCTAGGAGAGTGAGAGAGAACAGGCTAGCAGTGGAGAGGCTAGGAGAGAGAGAACAGACTAGCAGTGGAGAGGCTAGGAGAGTGAGAGAACAGGCTAGCAGTGGAGAGGCTAGGAGAGTGAGAGAACAGGCTAGCAGTGGAGAGGCTAGGAGCGTGAGAGAGAACAGGCTAGCAGTGGAGAGGCTAGGAGAGTGAGAGAGAGAATAGGCTAGCAGTGGAGAGACTAAGGAGTGTGAGAGAGAGAACAGGCTAGCAGTGGAGAGGCTAAGGAGTGTGAGAGAACAGGCTAGCAGTGGAGAGGCTAGGAGAGTGAGAGAGAACAGGCTAGCAGTGGAGAGGCTAGGAGAGTGAGAGAACAGGCTAGCAGTGGAGAGGCTTGGAGAGAGAGAACAGGGCAGCAGTGGAGAGGCTAGGACCGTGAGAGAGAACAGGCTAGCAGTGGAGAGGCTAGGAGAGTGAGAGAGAGAACAGGCTAGCAGTGGAGAGGCTAAGGAGCGTGAGAGAACAGGCTAGCAGTGGAGAGGCTAGGAGAATGAGAGAGAACAGGCTAGCAGTGGAGAGGCTAGGAGAGTGAGAGAGAACAGGCTAGCAGTGGAGAGGCTAGGAGAGAGAGAACAGACTAGCAGTGGAGAGGCTAGGAGAGTGAGAGAACAGGCTAGCAGTGGAGAGGCTAGGAGAGTGAGAGAACAGGCTAGCAGTGGAGAGGCTAGGAGCGTGAGAGAACAGGCTAGCAGTAGAGAGGCTAGGAGCGTGAGAGAGAACAGGCTAGCAGTGGAGAGGCTAGGAGGGTGAGAGAACAGGCTAGCAGTGGAGAGGCTAGGAGCGTGAGAGAGAACAGGCTAGCAGTGGAGAGGCTTGGAGAGAGAGAACAGGGCAGCAGTGGAGAGGCTAGGACCGTGAGAGAGAACAGGCTAGCAGTGGAGAGGCTAGGAGAGTGAGAGAGAGAACAGGCTAGCAGTGGAGAGGCTAAGGAGCGTGAGAGAACAGGCTAGCAGTGGAGAGGCTAGGAGAATGAGAGAGAACAGGCTAGCAGTGGAGAGGCTAGGAGAGTGAGAGAGAACAGGCTAGCAGTGGAGAGGCTAGGAGAGAGAGAACAGACTAGCAGTGGAGAGGCTAGGAGAGTGAGAGAACAGGCTAGCAGTGGAGAGGCTAGGAGAGTGAGAGAACAGGCTAGCAGTGGAGAGGCTAGGAGCGTGAGAGAACAGGCTAGCAGTAGAGAGGCTAGGAGCGTGAGAGAGAACAGGCTAGCAGTGGAGAGGCTAGGAGGGTGAGAGAACAGGCTAGCAGTGGAGAGGCTAGGAGCGTGAGAGAGAACAGGCTAGCAGTGGAGAGGCTAGGAGAGTGAGAGAGAACAGGCAGGCAGTGGAGAGGCTAGGAGAGTGAGAGAGAACAGGCTAGCAGTGGAGAGGCTAGGAGGGTGAGAGAACAGGCTAGCAGTGGAGAGGCTAGGAGGGTGAGAGAACAGGCTAGCAGTGGAGAGGCTAGGAGCATGAGAGAGAACAGGCTAGCAGTGGAGAGGCTAGGAGAGTGAGAGAACAGGCAGGCAGTGGAGAGGCTAGGAGAGTGAGAGAGAACAGGCTAGCAGTGGAGAGGCTAGGAGGGTGAGAGAACAGGCTAGCAGTGGAGAGGCTAGGAGAGTGAGAGAACAGGCTAGCAGTGGAGAGGCTAGGAGGGTGAGAGAACAGGCTAGCAGTGGAGAGGCGAGGAGCGTGAGAGAACAGGCTAGCAGTGGAGAGGCTAGGAGCATGAGAGAACAGGCTAGCAGTAGAGAGGCTAGGAGGGTGAGAGAACAGGCTAGCCGTGGAGAGGCTATGAGAGTGAGAGAACAGGCTAGCAGTAGAGAGGCTAGGAGCGTGAGAGAGAACAGGCTAGCAGTGGAGAGGCTAGGAGAGTGAGAGAGAACAGGCTAGCAGTGGAGAGGCTAGGAGAGTGAGAGAGAACAGGCTAGCAGTGGAGAGGCTAGGAGAGAGAGAGAACAGGCTACCAGTGGAGGCTAGGAGAGTGAGAGAACAGGCTAGCAGTGGAGAGGCTAGGAGAGTGAGAGAACAGGCTAGCAGTGGAGAGGCTAGGAGCGTGAGAGAACAGGCTAGCAGTAGAGAGGCTAGGAGCGTGAGAGAGAACAGGCTAGCAGTGGAGAAGCTAGGAGGGTGAGAGAACAGGCTAGCAGTGGAGAGGCTAGGAGCGTGAGAGAGAACAGGCTAGCAGTGGAGAGGCTAGGAGAGTGAGAGAGAACAGGCAGGCAGTGGAGAGGCTAGGAGAGTGAGAGAGAACAGGCTAGCAGTGGAGAGGCTTGGAGGGTGAGAGAACAGGCTAGCAGTGGAGAGGCTAGGAGGGTGAGAGAACAGGCTAGCAGTGGAGAGGCTAGGAGCGTGAGAGAACAGGCTAGCAGTAGAGAGGCTAGGAGCGTGAGAGAGAACAGGCTAGGAGTGGAGAGGCTAGGAGAGTGAGAGATAACAGGCTAGCAGTGGAGAGGCTAGGAGAGTGAGAGAGAACAGGCTAGCAGTGGAGAGGCTAGGAGAGTGAGAGAACAGGCTAGCAGTGGAGAGACTAGGAGAGTGAGAGAACAGGCTAGCAGTGGAGAGACTAGGAGAGTGAGAGAACAGGCTAGCAGTGGAGAGGCTAGGAGCGTGAGAGAACAGGCTAGCAGTAGAGAGGCTAGGAGCGTGAGAGAAAACAGGCAGGCAGTGGAGAGGCTAGGAGAGTGAGAGAACAGGCTAGCAGTGGAGAGGCTAGGAGGGTGAGAGAACAGGCTAGCAGTGGAGAGGCTAGGAGCGTGAGAGAACAGGCTAGCAGTGGAGAGGCTAGGAGAGAGAGAACAGGCTAGCAGTGGAGAGGCTAGGAGCGTGAGAGAACAGGCTAGCAGTGGAGAGGCCAGGAGGGTGAGAGAACAGGCTAGCAGTGGAGAGGCTTGGAGAGAGAGAACAGGGCAGCAGTGGAGAGGCTAGGAGCGTGAGAGAGAACAGGCTAGCAGTGGAGAGGCTAGGAGCGTGAGAGAACAGGCTAGCAGTGGAGAGACTAAGGAGAGTGAGAGAACAGGCTAGCAGTAGAGAGGCTAGGAGCGTGAGAGAGAACAGGCTAGCAGTGGAGAGGCTAGGAGAGTGAGAGAGAGAACAGGCTAGCAGTGGAGAGGCTAAGGAGCGTGAGAGAACAGGCTAGCAGTGGAGAGGCTAAGGAGCGTGAGAGAACAGGCTAGCAGTGGAGAGGCTAGGAGCGTGAGAGAACAGGCTAGCAGTAGAGAGGCTAGGAGGGTGAGAGAGAACAGGCGAGCCGTGGAGAGGCTATGAGAGTGAGAGAACAGGCTAGCAGTAGAGAGGCTAGGAGCGTGAGAGAGAACAGGCTAGCAGTGGAGAGGCTAGGAGCGTGAGGGAACAGGCTAGCAGTAGAGAGGCTAGGAGCGTGAGAGAGAACAGGCTAGCAGTGGAGAGGCTAGGAGGGTGAGAGAACAGGCTAGCAGTGGAGAGGCTAGGAGCGTGAGAGAGAACAGGCTAGCAGTGGAGAGGCTAGGAGAGTGAGAGAGAACAGGCAGGCAGTGGAGAGGCTAGGAGAGTGAGAGAGAACAGGCTAGCAGTGGAGAGGCTAGGAAGGTGAGAGAACAGGCTAGCAGTGGAGAGGCTAGGAGCGTGAGAGAGAACAGGCTAGCAGTGGAGAGGCTAGGAGAGTGAGAGAGAACAGGCAGGCAGTGGAGAGGCTAGGAGAGTGAGAGAGAACAGGCTAGCAGTGGAGAGGCTAGGAAGGTGAGAGAACAGGCTAGCAGTGGAGAGGCTAGGAGCGTGAGAGAACAGGCTAGCAGTGGAGAGGCTAGGAGAGAGAGAACAGGCTAGCAGTGGAGAGGCTAGGAGCGTGAGAGAACAGGCTAGCAGTGGAGAGGCTTGGAGAGAGAGAGAGAACAGGCTAGCAGTGGAGAGGCTAGGAGTGTGAGAGAACAGGCTAGTAGTAGAGAGGCTAGGAGGGTGAGAGAGAACAGGCTAGCCGTGGAGAGGCTAGGAGGGTGAGAGAGAACAGGCTAGCAGTAGAGAGGCTAGGAGCGTGAGAGAACAGGCTAGCAGTGGAGAGGCTAGGAGAGTGAGAGATAACAGGCTAGCAGTGGAGAGGCTAGGAGAGTGAGAGAGAACAGGCTAGCAGTGGAGAGGCTAGGAGAGTGAGAGAGAACAGGCTAGCAGTGGAGAGGCTAGGAGAGTGAGAGAACAGGCTAGCAGTGGAGAGGCTAGGAGAGTGAGAGAACAGGCTAGCAGTGGAGAGGCTAGGAGAGTGAGAGAACAGGCTAGCAGTGGAGAGGCTAGGAGAGTGAGAGAACAGGCTAGCAGTGAAGAGGCTAGGAGCGTGAGAGAACAGGCTAGCAGTAGAGAGGCTAGGAGCGTGAGAGAGAACAGGCTAGCAGTGGAGAGGCTAGGAAGGTGAGAGAACAGGCTAGCAGTGGAGAGGCTAGGAGGGTGAGAGAACAGGCTAGCAGTGGAGAGGCTAGGAGAGTGAGAGAACAGGCTAGCAGTGGAGAGGCTAGGAGGGTGAGAGAACAGGCTAGCAGTGGAGAGGCTAGGAGCGTGAGAGAACAGGCTAGCAGTGGAGAGGCCAGGAGGGTGAGAGAACAGGCTAGCAGTGGAGAGGCTAGGAGCGTGAGAGAGAACAGGCTAGCAGTGGAGAGGCTAGGAGAGAGAGAGAGCAGGCGAGCAGTGGAGAGGCTAGGAGAGGGAGAGAGAACAGGCTAGCAGTGGAGAGGCTAGGAGAGGGTGAGAGAACAGGCTAGCAGTGGAGAGGCTAGGAGAGGGTGAGAGAACAGGCTAGCAGTGGAGAGGCTAGGAGAGTGAGAGAACAGGCTAGCAGTGGAGAGGCTTGGAGAGAGAGAACAGGGCAGCAGTGGAGAGGCTAGGAGCGTGAGAGAGAACAGGCTAGCAGTGGAGAGGCTAGGAGCGTGAGAGAACAGGCTAGCAGTGGAGAGGCTAAGGAGAGTGAGAGAACAGGCTAGCAGTAGAGAGGCTAGGAGCGTGAGAGAGAACAGGCTAGCAGTGGAGAGGCTAGGAGCGTGAGAGAACAGGCTAGCAGTGGAGAGGCCAGGAGGGTGAGAGAACAGGCTAGCAGTGGAGAGGCTAGGAGCGTGAGAGAGAACAGGCTAGCAGTGGAGAGGCTAGGAGAGAGAGAGAGCAGGCGAGCAGTGGAGAGGCTAGGAGAGGGAGAGAGAACAGGCTAGCAGTGGAGAGGCTAGGAGAGGGTGAGAGAACAGGCTAGCAGTGGAGAGGCTAGGAGAGGGTGAGAGAACAGGCTAGCAGTGGAGAGGCTAGGAGAGTGAGAGAACAGGCTAGCAGTGGAGAGGCTTGGAGAGAGAGAACAGGGCAGCAGTGGAGAGGCTAGGAGCGTGAGAGAGAACAGGCTAGCAGTGGAGAGGCTAGGAGCGTGAGAGAACAGGCTAGCAGTGGAGAGGCTAAGGAGAGTGAGAGAACAGGCTAGCAGTAGAGTGGCTAGGAGCGTGAGAGAGAACAGGCTAGCAGTGGAGAGGCTAGGAGAGTGAGAGAGAGAACAGGCTAGCAGTGGAGAGACTAAGGAGTGTGAGAGAGAGAACAGGCTAGCAGTGGAGGGGCTAAGGAGTGTGAGAGAACAGGCTAGCAGTGGAGAGGCTAGGAGAGTGAGAGAGAACAGGCTAGCAGTGGAGAGGCTAAGGAGGGTGAGAGAATAGGCTAGCAGTGGAGTGGCTAGGAGCGTGAGAGAACAGGCTAGCAGTAGAGAGGCTAGGAGAGAGAGAATAGGCTAGCAGTGGAGAGGCTAGGAGCGTGAGAGAACAGGCTAGCAGTGGAGAGGCCAGGAGGGTGAGAGCACAGGCTAGCAGTGGAGAGGCTAGGAGCGTGAGAGAGAACAGGCTAGCAGTGGAGAGGCTAGGAGAGAGAGAGAGAACAGGCGAGCAGTGGAGAGGCTAGGAGAGTGAGAGAGAACAGGCTAGCAGTGGAGAGGCTAGGAGACGGTGAGAGAACAGGCTAGCAGTGGAGAGGCTAGGAGAGTGAGAGAACAGGCTAGCAGTGGAGAGGCTTGGAGAGAGAGAACAGGGCAGCAGTGGAGAGGCTAGGACCGTGAGAGAGAACAGGCTAGCAGTGGAGAGGCTAGGAGAGTGAGAGAGAGAACAGGCTAGCAGTGGAGAGGCTAAGGAGCGTGAGAGAACAGGCTAGCAGTGGAGAGGCTAGGAGAATGAGAGAGAACAGGCTAGCAGTGGAGAGGCTAGGAGAGTGAGAGAGAACAGGCTAGCAGTGGAGAGGCTAGGAGAGAGAGAACAGACTAGCAGTGGAGAGGCTAGGAGAGTGAGAGAACAGGCTAGCAGTGGAGAGGCTAGGAGAGTGAGAGAACAGGCTAGCAGTGGAGAGGCTAGGAGCGTGAGAGAACAGGCTAGCAGTAGAGAGGCTAGGAGCGTGAGAGAGAACAGGCTAGCAGTGGAGAGGCTAGGAGGGTGAGAGAACAGGCTAGCAGTGGAGAGGCTAGGAGCGTGAGAGAGAACAGGCTAGCAGTGGAGAGGCTAGGAGAGTGAGAGAGAACAGGCAGGCAGTGGAGAGGCTAGGAGAGTGAGAGAGAACAGGCTACCAGTGGAGAGGCTAGGAGGGTGAGAGAACAGGCTAGCAGTGGAGAGGCTAGGAGGGTGAGAGAACAGGCTAGCAGTGGAGAGGCTAGGAGCATGAGAGAGAACAGGCTAGCAGTGGAGAGGCTAGGAGAGTGAGAGAACAGGCAGGCAGTGGAGAGGCTAGGAGAGTGAGAGAGAACAGGCTAGCAGTGGAGAGGCTAGGAGGGTGAGAGAACAGGCTAGCAGTGGAGAGGCTAGGAGAGTGAGAGAACAGGCTAGCAGTGGAGAGGCTAGGAGGGTGAGAGAACAGGCTAGCAGTGGAGAGGCGAGGAGCGTGAGAGAACAGGCTAGCAGTGGAGAGGCTAGGAGCGTGAGAGAACAGGCTAGCAGTAGAGAGGCTAGGAGGGTGAGAGAACAGGCTAGCCGTGGAGAGGCTATGAGAGTGAGAGAACAGGCTAGCAGTAGAGAGGCTAGGAGCGTGAGAGAGAACAGGCTAGCAGTGGAGAGGCTAGGAGAGTGAGAGAGAACAGGCTAGCAGTGGAGAGGCTAGGAGAGTGAGAGAGAACAGGCTAGCAGTGGAGAGGCTAGGAGAGAGAGAACAGGCAACCAGTGGAGGCTAGGAGAGTGAGAGAACAGGCTAGCAGTGGAGAGGCTAGGAGAGTGAGAGAACAGGCTAGCAGTGGAGAGGCTAGGAGCGTGAGAGAACAGGCTAGCAGTAGAGAGGCTAGGAGCGTGAGAGAGAACAGGCTAGCAGTGGAGAAGCTAGGAGGGTGAGAGAACAGGCTAGCAGTGGAGAGGCTAGGAGCGTGAGAGAGAACAGGCTAGCAGTGGAGAGGCTAGGAGAGTGATAGAGAACAGGCAGGCAGTGGAGAGGCTAGGAGAGTGAGAGAGAACAGGCTAGCAGTGGAGAGGCTAGGAGGGTGAGAGAACAGGCTAGCAGTGGAGAGGCTAGGAGAGTGAGAGAGAACAGGCTAGCAGTGGAGAGGCTAGGAGGGTGAGAGAACAGGCTAGCAGTGGAGAGGCTAGGAGCGTGAGAGAACAGGCTAGCAGTGGAGAGGCTAGGAGCGTGAGAGAACAGGCTAGCAGTAGAGAGACTAGGAGGGTGAGAGAGAACAGGCTAGCCGTGGAGAGGCTATGAGAGTGAGAGAACAGGCTAGCAGTAGAGAGGCTAGGAGCGTGAGAGAGAACAGGCTAGGAGTGGAGAGGCTAGGAGAGTGAGAGATAACAGGCTAGCAGTGGAGAGGCTAGGAGAGTGAGAGAGAACAGGCTAGCAGTGGAGAGGCTAGGAGAGTGAGAGAACAGGCTAGCAGTGGAGAGACTAGGAGAGTGAGAGAACAGGCTAGCAGTGGAGAGACTAGGAGAGTGAGAGAACAGGCTAGCAGTGGAGAGGCTAGGAGCGTGAGAGAACAGGCTAGCAGTAGAGAGGCTAGGAGCGTGAGAGAAAACAGGCAGGCAGTGGAGAGGCTAGGAGAGTGAGAGAACAGGCTAGCAGTGGAGAGGCTAGGAGGGTGAGAGAACAGGCTAGCAGTGGAGAGGCTAGGAGCGTGAGAGAACAGGCTAGCAGTGGAGAGGCTAGGAGAGAGAGAACAGGCTAGCAGTGGAGAGGCTAGGAGCGTGAGAGAACAGGCTAGCAGTGGAGAGGCCAGGAGGGTGAGAGAACAGGCTAGCAGTGGAGAGGCTTGGAGAGAGAGAACAGGGCAGCAGTGGAGAGGCTAGGAGGGTGAGAGAACAGGCTAGCAGTGGAGAGGCTAGGAGCGTGAGAGAACAGGCTAGCAGTGGAGAGGCCAGGAGGGTGAGAGAACAGGCTAGCAGTGGAGAGGCTAGGAGCGTGAGAGAGAACAGGCTAGCAGTGGAGAGGCTAGGAGAGAGAGAGAGCAGGCGAGCAGTGGAGAGGCTAGGAGAGGGAGAGAGAACAGGCTAGCAGTGGAGAGGCTAGGAGAGGGTGAGAGAACAGGCTAGCAGTGGAGAGGGTGAGAGAACAGGCTAGCAGTGGAGAGGCTAGGAGAGTGAGAGAACAGGCTAGCAGTGGAGAGGCTTGGAGAGAGAGAACAGGGCAGCAGTAGAGAGGCTAGGAGCGTGAGAGAGAACAGGCTAGCAGTGGAGAGGCTAGGAGCGTGAGAGAACAGGCTAGCAGTGGAGAGGCCAGGAGGGTGAGAGAACAGGCTAGCAGTGGAGAGGCTAGGAGCGTGAGAGAGAACAGGCTAGCAGTGGAGAGGCTAGGAGAGAGAGAGAGCAGACGAGCAGTGGAGAGGCTAGGAGAGGGAGAGAGAACAGGCTAGCAGTGGAGAGGCTAGGAGAGGGTGAGAGAACAGGCTAGCAGAGGAGAGGCTAGGAGAGGGTGAGAGAACAGGCTAGCAGTGGAGAGGCTAGGAGAGTGAGAGAACAGGCTAGCAGTGGAGAGGCTTGGAGAGAGAGAACAGGGCAGCAGTGGAGAGGCTAGGAGCGTGAGAGAGAACAGGCTAGCAGTGGAGAGGCTAGGAGCGTGAGAGAACAGGCTAGCAGTGGAGAGGCTAAGGAGAGTGAGAGAACAGGCTAGCAGTAGAGAGGCTAGGAGCGTGAGAGAGAACAGGCTAGCAGTGGAGAGGCTAGGAGAGTGAGAGAGAGAACAGGCTAGCAGTGGAGAGACTAAGGAGTGTGAGAGAGAGAACAGGCTAGCAGTGGAGAGGCTAAGGAGTGTGAGAGAACAGGCTAGCAGTGGAGAGGCTAGGAGAGTGAGAGAGAACAGGCTAGCAGTGGAGAGGCTAAGGAGGGTGAGAGAATAGGCTAGCAGTGGAGTGGCTAGGAGCGTGAGAGAACAGGCTAGCAGTGGAGTGGCTAGGAGCGTGAGAGAACAGGCTAGCAGTAGAGAGGCTAGGAGAGAGAGAATAGGCTAGCAGTGGAGAGGCTAGGAGCGTGAGAGAACAGGCTAGCAGTGGAGAGGCCAGGAGGGTGAGAGCACAGGCTAGCAGTGGAGAGGCTAGGAGCGTGAGAGAGAACAGGCTAGCAGTGGAGAGGCTAGGAGAGAGAGAGAGAACAGGCGAGCAGTGGAGAGGCTAGGAGAGTGAGAGAGAACAGGCTAGCAGTGGAGAGGCTAGGAGAGGGTAAGAGAACAGGCTAGCAGTGGAGAGGCTAGGAGAGGGTGAGAGAACAGGCTAGCAGTGGAGAGGCTAGGAGAGTGAGAGAACAGGCTAGCAGTGGAGAGGCTTGGAGAGAGAGAACAGGGCAGCAGTGGAGAGGCTAGGACCGTGAGAGAGAACAGGCTAGCAGTGGAGAGGCTAGGAGAGTGAGAGAGAGAACAGGCTAGCAGTGGAGAGGCTAAGGAGCGTGAGAGAACAGGCTAGCAGTGGAGAGGCTAGGAGGGTGAGAGAACAGGCTAGCAGTGGAGAGGCTAGGAGCGTGAGAGAGAACAGGCTAGCAGTGGAGAGGCTAGGAGAGTGAGAGAGAACAGGCAGGCAGTGGAGAGGCTAGGAGAGTGAGAGAGAACAGGCTAGCAGTGGAGAGGCTAGGAGGGTGAGAGAACAGGCTAGCAGTGGAGAGGCTAGGAGGGTGAGAGAACAGGCTAGCAGTGGAGAGGCTAGGAGCATGAGAGAGAACAGGCTAGCAGTGGAGAGGCTAGGAGAGTGAGAGAACAGGCAGGCAGTGGAGAGGCTAGGAGAGTGAGAGAGAACAGGCTAGCAGTGGAGAGGCTAGGAGGGTGAGAGAACAGGCTAGCAGTGGAGAGGCTAGGAGAGTGAGAGAACAGGCTAGCAGTGGAGAGGCTAGGAGGGTGAGAGAACAGGCTAGCAGTGGAGAGGCGAGGAGCGTGAGAGAACAGGCTAGCAGTGGAGAGGCTAGGAGCGTGAGAGAACAGGCTAGCAGTAGAGAGGCTAGGAGGGTGAGAGAACAGGCTAGCCGTGGAGAGGCTATGAGAGTGAGAGAACAGGCTAGCAGTAGAGAGGCTAGGAGCGTGAGAGAGAACAGGCTAGCAGTGGAGAGGCTAGGAGAGTGAGAGAGAACAGGCTAGCAGTGGAGAGGCTAGGAGAGTGAGAGAGAACAGGCTAGCAGTGGAGAGGCTAGGAGAGAGAGAGAACAGGCTACCAGTGGAGGCTAGGAGAGTGAGAGAACAGGCTAGCAGTGGAGAGGCTAGGAGAGTGAGAGAACAGGCTAGCAGTGGAGAGGCTAGGAGCGTGAGAGAACAGGCTAGCAGTAGAGAGGCTAGGAGCGTGAGAGAGAACAGGCTAGCAGTGGAGAAGCTAGGAGGGTGAGAGAACAGGCTAGCAGTGGAGAGGCTAGGAGCGTGAGAGAGAACAGGCTAGCAGTGGAGAGGCTAGGAGAGTGAGAGAGAACAGGCTAGCAGTGGAGAGGCTAGGAGGGTGAGAGAACAGGCTAGCAGTGGAGAGGCTAGGAGAGTGAGAGAGAACAGGCTAGCAGTGGAGAGGCTAGGAGGGTGAGAGAACAGGCTAGCAGTGGAGAGGCTAGGAGCGTGAGAGAACAGGCTAGCAGTGGAGAGGCTAGGAGCGTGAGAGAACAGGCTAGCAGTAGAGAGGCTAGGAGGGTGAGAGAGAACAGGCTAGCCGTGGAGAGGCTATGAGAGTGAGAGAACAGGCTAGCAGTGGAGAGGCTAGGAGAGTGAGAGAGAACAGGCTAGCAGTGGAGAGGCTAGGAGGGTGAGAGAACAGGCTAGCAGTGGAGAGGCTAGGAGCGTGAGAGAACAGGCTAGCAGTGGAGAGGCTAGGAGCGTGACAGAACAGGCTAGCAGTAGAGAGGCTAGGAGGGTGAGAGAGAACAGGCTAGCCGTGGAGAGGCTATGAGAGTGAGAGAACAGGCTAGCAGTAGAGAGGCTAGGAGCGTGAGAGAGAACAGGCTAGGAGTGGAGAGGCTAGGAGAGTGAGAGATAACAGGCTAGCAGTGGAGAGGCTAGGAGAGTGAGAGAGAACAGGCTAGCAGTGGAGAGGCTAGGAGAGTGAGAGAACAGGCTAGCAGTGGAGAGACTAGGAGAGTGAGAGAACAGGCTAGCAGTGGAGAGACTAGGAGAGTGAGAGAACAGGCTAGCAGTGGAGAGGCTAGGAGCGTGAGAGAACAGGCTAGCAGTAGAGAGGCTAGGAGCGTGAGAGAAAACAGGCAGGCAGTGGAGAGGCTAGGAGAGTGAGAGAACAGGCTAGCAGTGGAGAGGCTAGGAGGGTGAGAGAACAGGCTAGCAGTGGAGAGGCTAGGAGCGTGAGAGAACAGGCTAGCAGTGGAGAGGCTAGGAGAGAGAGAACAGGCTAGCAGTGGAGAGGCTAGGAGCGTGAGAGAACAGGCTAGCAGTGGAGAGGCCAGGAGGGTGAGAGAACAGGCTAGCAGTGGAGAGGCTTGGAGAGAGAGAACAGGCTAGCAGTGGAGAGGCTAGGAGCGTGAGAGAACAGGCTAGCAGTGGAGAGACTAAGGAGAGTGAGAGAACAGGCTAGCAGTAGAGAGGCTAGGAGCGTGAGAGAGAACAGGCTAGCAGTGGAGAGGCTAGGAGAGTGAGAGAGAGAACAGGCTAGCAGTGGAGAGGCTAAGGAGCGTGAGAGAACAGGCTAGCAGTGGAGAGGCTAAGGAGCGTGAGAGAACAGGCTAGCAGTGGAGAGGCTAGGAGCGTGAGAGAACAGGCTAGCAGTAGAGAGGCTAGGAGAGTGAGAGAGAACAGGCTAGCAGTGGAGAGGCTAGGAGAGAGAGAACAGGCTAGCAGTGGAGAGGCTAGGAGAGTGAGAGAACAGGCTAGCAGTGGAGAGGCTAGGAGCGTGAGAGAATAGGCTAGCAGTAGAGAGGCTAGGAGCGTGAGAGAGAACAGGCTAGCAGTGGAGAGGCTAGGAGGGTGAGAGAACAGGCTAGCAGTGGAGAGGCTAGGAGCGTGAGAGAACAGGCTAGCAGTGGAGAGGCTAGGAGAGTGAGAGAGAACAGGCAGGCAGTGGAGAGGCTAGGAAAGTGAGAGAGAACAGGCTAGCAGTGGAGAGGCTAGGAGGGTGAGAGAACAGGCTAGCAGTGGAGAGGCTAGGAGCGTGAGAGAGAACAGGCTAGCAGTGGAGAGGCTAGGAGGGTGAGAGAACAGGCTAGCAGTGGAGAGGCTAGGAGCGTGAGAGAGAACAGGCTAGCAGTGGAGAGGCTAGGAGAGTGAGAGAGAACAGGCAGGCAGTGGAGAGGCTAGGAGAGTGAGAGAGAACAGGCTAGCAGTGGAGAGGCTAGGAGGGTGAGAGAACAGGCTAGCAGTGGAGAGGCTAGGAGCGTGAGAGAACAGGCTAGCAGTGGAGAGGCTAGGAGAGAGAGAACAGGCTAGCAGTGGAGAGGCTAGGAGCGTGAGAGAACAGGCTAGCAGTGGAGAGGCTAGGAGTGTGAGAGAACAGGCTAGCAGTAGAGAGGCTAGGAGGGTGAGAGAGAACAGGCTAGCCGTGGAGAGGCTATGAGAGTGAGAGAATAGGCTAGCAGTAGAGAGGCTAGGAGCGTGAGAGAACAGGCTAGCAGTGGAGAGGCTAGGAGAGTGAGAGATAACAGGCTAGCAGTGGAGAGGCTAGGAGAGTGAGAGAGAACAGGCTAGCAGTGGAGAGGCTAGGAGAGAGAGAACAGGCTAGCAGTGGAGAGGCTAGGAGAGTGAGAGAACAGGCTAGCAGTGGAGAGGCTAGGAGAGTGAGAGAACAGGCTAGCAGTGGAGAGGCTAGGAGAGTGAGAGAACAGGCTAGCAGTGGAGAGGCTAGGAGAGTGAGAGAGAACAGGCAGGCAGTGGAGAGGCTAGGAGAGTGAGAGAGAACAGGCTACCAGTGGAGAGGCTAGGAGGGTGAGAGAACAGGCTAGCAGTGGAGAGGCTAGGAGGGTGAGAGAACAGGCTAGCAGTGGAGAGGCTAGGAGCATGAGAGAGAACAGGCTAGCAGTGGAGAGGCTAGGAGAGTGAGAGAACAGGCAGGCAGTGGAGAGGCTAGGAGAGTGAGAGAGAACAGGCTAGCAGTGGAGAGGCTAGGAGGGTGAGAGAACAGGCTAGCAGTGGAGAGGCTAGGAGAGTGAGAGAACAGGCTAGCAGTGGAGAGGCTAGGAGGGTGAGAGAACAGGCTAGAAGTGGAGAGGCGAGGAGCGTGAGAGAACAGGCTAGCAGTGGAGAGGCTAGGAGCGTGAGAGAACAGGCTAGCAGTAGAGAGGCTAGGAGGGTGAGAGAACAGGCTAGCCGTGGAGAGGCTATGAGAGTGAGAGAACAGGCTAGCAGTGGAGAGGCTAGGAGAGAGAGAGAACAGGCAACCAGTGGAGGCTAGGAGAGTGAGAGAACAGGCTATCAGTGGAGAGGCTAGGAGAGTGAGAGAACAGGCTAGCAGTGGGGAGAGGCTAGGAGCGTGAGAGAACAGGCTAGCAGTAGAGAGGCTAGGAGCGTGAGAGAGAACAGGCTAGCAGTGGAGAAGCTAGGAGGGTGAGAGAACAGGCTAGCAGTGGAGAGGCTAGGAGCGTGAGAGAGAACAGGCTAGCAGTGGAGAGGCTAGGAGAGTGAGAGAGAACAGGCAGGCAGTGGAGAGGCTAGGAGAGTGAGAGAGAACAGGCTAGCAGTGGAGAGGCTAGGAGGGTGAGAGAACAGGCTAGCAGTGGAGAGGCTAGGAGAGTGAGAGAGAACAGGCTAGCAGTGGAGAGGCTAGGAGGGTGAGAGAACAGGCTAGCAGTGGAGAGGCTAGGAGCGTGAGAGAACAGGCTAGCAGTGGAGAGGCTGGGAGCGTGAGAGAACAGGCTAGCAGTAGAGAGGCTAGGAGGGTGAGAGAGAACAGGCTAGCCGTGGAGAGGCTATGAGAGTGAGAGAACAGGCTAGCAGTAGAGAGGCTAGGAGCGTGAGAGAGAACAGGCTAGGAGTGGAGAGGCTAGGAGAGTGAGAGATAACAGGCTAGCAGTGGAGAGGCTAGGAGAGTGAGAGAGAACAGGCTAGCAGTGGAGAGGCTAGGAGAGTGAGAGAACAGGCTAGCAGTGGAGAGACTAGGAGAGTGAGAGAACAGGCTAGCAGTGGAGAGACTAGGAGAGTGAGAGAACAGGCTAGCAGTGGAGAGGCTAGGAGCGTGAGAGAACAGGCTAGCAGTAGAGAGGCTAGGAGCGTGAGAGAAAACAGGCAGGCAGTGGAGAGGCTAGGAGAGTGAGAGAACAGGCTAGCAGTGGAGAGGCTAGGAGGGTGAGAGAACAGGCTAGCAGTGGAGAGGCTAGGAGCGTGAGAGAACAGGCTAGCAGTGGAGAGGCTAGGAGAGAGAGAACAGGCTAGCAGTGGAGAGGCTAGGAGCGTGAGAGAACAGGCTAGCAGTGGAGAGGCCAGGAGGGTGAGAGAACAGGCTAGCAGTGGAGAGGCTTGGAGAGAGAGAACAGGGCAGCAGTGGAGAGGCTAGGAGGGTGAGAGAACAGGCTAGCAGTGGAGAGGCTAGGAGCGTGAGAGAACAGGCTAGCAGTGGAGAGGCCAGGAGGGTGAGAGAACAGGCTAGCAGTGGAGAGGCTAGGAGCGTGAGAGAGAACAGGCTAGCAGTGGAGAGGCTAGGAGAGAGAGAGAGCAGGCGAGCAGTGGAGAGGCTAGGAGAGGGAGAGAGAACAGGCTAGCAGTGGAGAGGCTAGGAGAGGGTGAGAGAACAGGCTAGCAGTGGAGAGGGTGAGAGAACAGGCTAGCAGTGGAGAGGCTAGGAGAGTGAGAGAACAGGCTAGCAGTGGAGAGGCTTGGAGAGAGAGAACAGGGCAGCAGTAGAGAGGCTAGGAGCGTGAGAGAGAACAGGCTAGCAGTGGAGAGGCTAGGAGCGTGAGAGAACAGGCTAGCAGTGGAGAGGCCAGGAGGGTGAGAGAACAGGCTAGCAGTGGAGAGGCTAGGAGCGTGAGAGAGAACAGGCTAGCAGTGGAGAGGCTAGGAGAGAGAGAGAGCAGGCGAGCAGTGGAGAGGCTAGGAGAGGGAGAGAGAACAGGCTAGCAGTGGAGAGGCTAGGAGAGGGTGAGAGAACAGGCTAGCAGAGGAGAGGCTAGGAGAGGGTGAGAGAACAGGCTAGCAGTGGAGAGGCTAGGAGAGTGAGAGAACAGGCTAGCAGTGGAGAGGCTTGGAGAGAGAGAACAGGGCAGCAGTGGAGAGGCTAGGAGCGTGAGAGAGAACAGGCTAGCAGTGGAGAGGCTAGGAGCGTGAGAGAACAGGCTAGCAGTGGAGAGGCTAAGGAGAGTGAGAGAACAGGCTAGCAGTAGAGAGGCTAGGAGCGTGAGAGAGAACAGGCTAGCAGTGGAGAGGCTAGGAGAGTGAGAGAGAGAACAGGCTAGCAGTGGAGAGACTAAGGAGTGTGAGAGAGAGAACAGGCTAGCAGTGGAGAGGCTAAGGAGTGTGAGAGAACAGGCTAGCAGTGGAGAGGCTAGGAGAGTGAGAGAGAACAGGCTAGCAGTGGAGAGGCTAAGGAGGGTGAGAGAATAGGCTAGCAGTGGAGTGGCTAGGAGCGTGAGAGAACAGGCTAGCAGTAGAGAGGCTAGGAGAGAGAGAATAGGCTAGCAGTGGAGAGGCTAGGAGCGTGAGAGAACAGGCTAGCAGTGGAGAGGCCAGGAGGGTGAGAGCACAGGCTAGCAGTGGGGAGGCTAGGAGCGTGAGAGAGAACAGGCTAGCAGTGGAGAGGCTAGGAGAGAGAGAGAGAACAGGCGAGCAGTGGAGAGGCTAGGAGAGTGAGAGAGAACAGGCTAGCAGTGGAGAGGCTAGGAGAGGGTAAGAGAACAGGCTAGCAGTGGAGAGGCTAGGAGAGGTTGAGAGAACAGGCTAGCAGTGGAGAGGCTAGGAGAGTGAGAGAACAGGCTAGCAGTGGAGAGGCTTGGAGAGAGAGAACAGGGCAGCAGTGGAGAGGCTAGGACCGTGAGAGAGAACAGGCTAGCAGTGGAGAGGCTAGGAGAGTGAGAGAGAGAACAGGCTAGCAGTGGAGAGGCTAAGGAGCGTGAGAGAACAGGCTAGCAGTGGAGAGGCTAGGAGAATGAGAGAGAACAGGCTAGCAGTGGAGAGGCTAGGAGAGTGAGAGAGAACAGGCTAGCAGTGGAGAGGCTAGGAGAGAGAGAACAGACTAGCAGTGGAGAGGCTAGGAGAGTGAGAGAACAGGCTAGCAGTGGAGAGGCTAGGAGAGTGAGAGAACAGGCTAGCAGTGGAGAGGCTAGGAGCGTGAGAGAACAGGCTAGCAGTAGAGAGGCTAGGAGCGTGAGAGAGAACAGGCTAGCAGTGGAGAGGCTAGGAGGGTGAGAGAACAGGCTAGCAGTGGAGAGGCTAGGAGCGTGAGAGAGAACAGGCTAGCAGTGGAGAGGCTAGGAGAGTGAGAGAGAACAGGCAGGCAGTGGAGAGGCTAGGAGAGTGAGAGAGAACAGGCTAGCAGTGGAGAGGCTAGGAGGGTGAGAGAACAGGCTAGCAGTGGAGAGGCTAGGAGGGTGAGAGAACAGGCTAGCAGTGGAGAGGCTAGGAGCATGAGAGAGAACAGGCTAGCAGTGGAGAGGCTAGGAGAGTGAGAGAACAGGCAGGCAGTGGAGAGGCTAGGAGAGTGAGAGAGAACAGGCTAGCAGTGGAGAGGCTAGGAGGGTGAGAGAACAGGCTAGCAGTGGAGAGGCTAGGAGAGTGAGAGAACAGGCTAGCAGTGGAGAGGCTAGGAGGGTGAGAGAACAGGCTAGCAGTGGAGAGGCGAGGAGCGTGAGGGAACAGGCTAGCAGTGGAGAGGCTAGGAGCGTGAGAGAACAGGCTAGCAGTAGAGAGGCTAGGAGGGTGAGAGAACAGGCTAGCCGTGGAGAGGCTATGAGAGTGAGAGAACAGGCTAGCAGTAGAGAGGCTAGGAGCGTGAGAGAGAACAGGCTAGCAGTGGAGAGGCTAGGAGAGTGAGAGAGAACAGGCTAGCAGTGGAGAGGCTAGGAGGGTGAGAGAACAGGCTAGCAGTGGAGAGGCGAGGAGCGTGAGAGAACAGGCTAGCAGTGGAGAGGCTAGGAGAGTGAGAGAGAACAGGCTAGCAGTGGAGAGGCTAGGAGAGAGAGAACAGACTAGCAGTGGAGAGGCTAGGAGAGTGAGAGAACAGGCTAGCAGTGGAGAGGCTAGGAGAGTGAGAGAACAGGCTAGCAGTGGAGAGGCTAGGAGCGTGAGAGAACAGGCTAGCAGTAGAGAGGCTAGGAGCGTGAGAGAGAACAGGCTAGCAGTGGAGAGGCTAGGAGGGTGAGAGAACAGGCTAGCAGTGGAGAGGCTAGGAGCGTGAGAGAGAACAGGCTAGCAGTGGAGAGGCTAGGAGAGTGAGAGAGAACAGGCAGGCAGTGGAGAGGCTAGGAGAGTGAGAGAGAACAGGCTAGCAGTGGAGAGGCTAGGAGGGTGAGAGAACAGGCTAGCAGTGGAGAGGCTAGGAGGGTGAGAGAACAGGCTAGCAGTGGAGAGGCTAGGAGCATGAGAGAGAACAGGCTAGCAGTGGAGAGGCTAGGAGAGTGAGAGAACAGGCAGGCAGTGGAGAGGCTAGGAGAGTGAGAGAGAACAGGCTAGCAGTGGAGAGGCTAGGAGGGTGAGAGAACAGGCTAGCAGTGGAGAGGCTAGGAGAGTGAGAGAACAGGCTAGCAGTGGAGAGGCTAGGAGGGTGAGAGAACAGGCTAGCAGTGGAGAGGCGAGGAGCGTGAGAGAACAGGCTAGCAGTGGAGAGGCTAGGAGCGTGAGAGAACAGGCTAGCAGTAGAGAGGCTAGGAGGGTGAGAGAACAGGCTAGCCGTGGAGAGGCTATGAGAGTGAGAGAACAGGCTAGCAGTAGAGAGGCTAGGAGCGTGAGAGAGAACAGGCTAGCAGTGGAGAGGCTAGGAGAGTGAGAGAGAACAGGCTAGCAGTGGAGAGGCTAGGAGAGTGAGAGAGAACAGGCTAGCAGTGGAGAGGCTAGGAGAGAGAGAGAACAGGCTACCAGTGGAGGCTAGGAGAGTGAGAGAACAGGCTAGCAGTGGAGAGGCTAGGAGAGTGAGAGAACAGGCTAGCAGTGGAGAGGCTAGGAGCGCGAGAGAACAGGCTAGCAGTAGAGAGGCTAGGAGCGTGAGAGAGAACAGGCTAGCAGTGGAGAAGCTAGGAGGGTGAGAGAACAGGCTAGCAGTGGAGAGGCTAGGAGCGTGAGAGAGAACAGGCTAGCAGTGGAGAGGCTAGGAGAGTGAGAGAGAACAGGCTAGCAGTGGAGAGGCTAGGAGGGTGAGAGAACAGGCTAGCAGTGGAGAGGCTAGGAGAGTGAGAGAGAACAGGCTAGCAGTGGAGAGGCTAGGAGGGTGAGAGAACAGGCTAGCAGTGGAGAGGCTAGGAGCGTGAGAGAACAGGCTAGCAGTGGAGAGGCTAGGAGCGTGAGAGAACAGGCTAGCAGTAGAGAGGCTAGGAGGGTGAGAGAGAACAGGCTAGCCGTGGAGAGGCTATGAGAGTGAGAGAACAGGCTAGCAGTAGAGCGGCTAGGAGCGTGAGAGAGAACAGGCTAGGAGTGGAGAGGCTAGGAGAGTGAGAGATAACAGGCTAGCAGTGGAGAGGCTAGGAGAGTGAGAGAGAACAGGCTAGCAGTGGAGAGGCTAGGAGAGTGAGAGAACAGGCTAGCAGTGGAGAGACTAGGAGAGTGAGAGAACAGGCTAGCAGTGGAGAGACTAGGAGAGTGAGAGAACAGGCTAGCAGTGGAGAGGCTAGGAGCGTGAGAGAACAGGCTAGCAGTAGAGAGGCTAGGAGCGTGAGAGAAAACAGGCAGGCAGTGGAGAGGCTAGGAGAGTGAGAGAACAGGCTAGCAGTGGAGAGGCTAGGAGGGTGAGAGAACAGGCTAGCAGTGGAGAGGCTAGGAGCGTGAGAGAACAGGCTAGCAGTGGAGAGGCTAGGAGAGAGAGAACAGGCTAGCAGTGGAGAGGCTAGGAGCGTGAGAGAACAGGCTAGCAGTGGAGAGGCCAGGAGGGTGAGAGAACAGGCTAGCAGTGGAGAGGCTTGGAGAGAGAGAACAGGCTAGCAGTGGAGAGGCTAGGAGCGTGAGAGAACAGGCTAGCAGTGGAGAGACTAAGGAGAGTGAGAGAACAGGCTAGCAGTAGAGAGGCTAGGAGCGTGAGAGAGAACAGGCTAGCAGTGGAGAGGCTAGGAGAGTGAGAGAGAGAACAGGCTAGCAGTGGAGAGGCTAAGGAGCGTGAGAGAACAGGCTAGCAGTGGAGAGGCTAAGGAGCGTGAGAGAACAGGCTAGCAGTGGAGAGGCTAGGAGCGTGAGAGAACAGGCTAGCAGTAGAGAGGCTAGGAGAGTGAGAGAGAACAGGCTAGCAGTGGAGAGGCTAGGAGAGAGAGAACAGGCTAGCAGTGGAGAGGCTAGGAGAGTGAGAGCACAGGCTAGAAGTGGAGAGGCTAGGAGCGTGAGAGAGAACAGGCTAGCAGTGGAGAGGCTAGGAGGGTGAGAGAACAGGCTAGCAGTGGAGAGGCTAGGAGCGTGAGAGAACAGGCTAGCAGTGGAGAGGCTAGGAGAGTGAGAGAGAACAGGCAGGCAGTGGAGAGGCTAGGAAAGTGAGAGAGAACAGGCTAGCAGTGGAGAGGCTAGGAGGGTGAGAGAACAGGCTAGCAGTGGAGAGGCTAGGAGAGTGAGAGAGAACAGGCTAGCAGTGGAGAGGCTAGGAGCGTGAGGGAACAGGCTAGCAGTAGAGAGGCTAGGAGCGTGAGAGAGAACAGGCTAGCAGTGGAGAGGCTAGGAGGGTGAGAGAACAGGCTAGCAGTGGAGAGGCTAGGAGCGTGAGAGAGAACAGGCTAGCAGTGGAGAGGCTAGGAGAGTGAGAGAGAACAGGCAGGCAGTGGAGAGGCTAGGAGAGTGAGAGAGAACAGGCTAGCAGTGGAGAGGCTAGGAGGGTGAGAGAACAGGCTAGCAGTGGAGAGGCTAGGAGCGTGAGAGAACAGGCTAGCAGTGGAGAGGCTAGGAGAGAGAGAACAGGCTAGCAGTGGAGAGGCTAGGAGCGTGAGAGAACAGGCTAGCAGTGGAGAGGATAGGAGTGTGAGAGAACAGGCTAGCAGTAGAGAGGCTAGGAGGGTGAGAGAGAACAGGCTAGCCGTGGAGAGGCTATGAGAGTGAGAGAATAGGCTAGCAGTAGAGAGGCTAGGAGCGTGAGAGAACAGGCTAGCAGTGGAGAGGCTAGGAGAGTGAGAGAGAACAGGCTAGCAGTGGAGAGGCTAGGAGAGAGAGAACAGGCTAGCAGTGGAGAGGCTAGGAGAGTGAGAGAGAACAGGCTAGCAGTGGAGAGGCTAGGAGAGAGAGAACAGGCTAGCAGTGGAGAGGCTAGGAGAGTGAGAGAACAGGCTAGCAGTGGAGAGGCTAGGAGAGTGAGAGAACAGGCTAGCAGTGGAGAGGCTAGGAGCGTGAGAGAACAGGCTAGCAGTAGAGAGGCTAGGAGCGTGAGAGAGAACAGGCTAGCAGTGGAGAGGCTAGGAGGGTGAGAGAACTGGCTAGCAGTGGAGAGGCTAGGAGAGTGAGAGAGAACAGGCAGGCAGTGGAGAGGCTAGGAGAGTGAGAGAGAACAGGCTAGCAGTGGAGAGGCTAGGAGGGTGAGAGAACAGGCTAGCAGTGGAGAGGCTAGGAGAGTGAGAGAGAACAGGCTAGCAGTGGAGAGGCTAGGAGGGTGAGAGAACAGGCTAGCAGTGGAGAGGCTAGGAGCGTGAGAGAACAGGCTAGCAGTGGAGAGGCTAGGAGAGTGAGAGAACAGGCTAGCAGTGGAGAGGCTAGGAGGGTGAGAGAACAGGCTAGCAGTGGAGAGGCTAGGAGCGTGAGAGAACAGGCTAGCAGTGGAGAGGCTAGGAGAGAGAGAACAAGCTAGCAGTGGAGAGGCTAGGAGCGTGAGAGAACAGGCTAGCAGTGGAGAGGCCAGGAGGGTGAGAGAACAGGCTAGCAGTGGAGAGGCTAGGAGCGTGAGAGAGAACAGGCTAGCAGTGGAGAGGCTAGGAGAGAGAGAGAGAACAGGCGAGCAGTGGAGAGGCTAGGAGAGTGAGAGAGAACAGGCTAGCAGTGGAGAGGCTAGGAGAGGGTGAGAAAACAGGCTAGCAGTGGAGAGGCTAGGAGAGGGTGAGAGAACAGGCTAGCAGTGGAGAGGCTAGGAGAGTGAGAGAACAGGCTAGCAGTGGAGAGGCTTGGAGAGAGAGAACAGGGCAGCAGTGGAGAGGCTAGGAGCGTGAGAGAGAACAGGCTAGCAGTGGAGAGGCTAGGAGCGTGAGAGAACAGGCTAGCAGTGGAGAGGCTAAGGAGAGTGAGAGAACAGGCTAGCAGTAGAGAGGCTAGGAGTGTGAGAGAGAACAGGCTAGCAGTGGAGAGGCTAGGAGAGTGAGAGAGAGAACAGGCTAGCAGTGGAGAGGCTAAGGAGTGTGAAAGAACAGGCTAGCAGTGGAGAGGCTAGGAGAGTGAGACAACAGGCAAGCAGTGGAGAGGCTAGGAGGGTGAGAGAACAGGCTAGCAGTGGAGTGGCTAGGAGCGTGAGAGAACAGGCTAGCAGTAGAGAGGCTAGGAGAGAGAGAATAGGCTAGCAGTGGAGAGGCTAGGAGCGTGAGAGAACAGGCTAGCAGTGGAGAGGCCAGGAGGGTGAGAGAACAGGCTAGCAGTGGAGAGGCTAGGAGCGTGAGAGAGAACAGGCTAGCAGTAGAGAGGCTAGGAGAGAGAGAGAGAACAGGCGAGCAGTGGAGAGGCTAGGAGAGTGAGAGAGAACAGGCTAGCAGTGGAGAGGCTAGGAGAGGGTGAGAGAACAGGCTAGCAGTGGAGAGGCTAGGAGAGTGAGAGAACAGGGTAGCAGTGGAGAGGATTGGAGAGAGAGAACAGGGCAGCAGTGGAGAGGCTAGGAGCGTGAGAACAGGCTAGCAGTGGAGAGGCTAGGAGCGTGAGAGAACAGGCTAGCAGTGGAGAGGCTAAGGAGAGTGAGAGAACAGGCTAGCAGTAGAGAGGCTAGGAGCGTGAGAGAGAACAGGCTAGCAGTGGAGAGGCTAGGAGAGTGAGAGAGAGAACAGGCTAGCAGTGGAGAGGCTAAGGAGCGTGAGAGAACAGGCTAGCAGTGGAGAGGCTAGAAGAGTGAGAGAGAACAGGCTAGCAGTGGAGAGGCTAAGGAGAGTGAGACAACAGGCAAGCAGTGGAGAGGCTAGGAGGGTGAGAGAACAGGCTAGCAGTGGAGTGGCTAGGAGCGTGAGAGAACAGGCTAGCAGTAGAGAGGCTAGGAGAGAGAGAATAGGCTAGCAGTGGAGAGGCTAGGAGAGTGAGAGAGAACAGGCTAGCAGTGGAGAGGCTAGGAGGGTGAGAGAACAGGCTAGCAGTGGAGAGGCTAGGAGCGTGAGAGAACAGGCTAGCAGTGGAGAGGCTAGGAGAGAGAGAACAGGCTAGCAGTGGAGAGGCTAGGAGCGTGAGAGAACAGGCTAGCAGTGGAGAGACTAAGGAGAGTGAGAGAACAGGCTAGCAGTAGAGAGGCTAGGAGCGTGAGAGAGAACAGGCTAGCAGTGGAGAGGCTAGGAGAGTGAGAGAGAGAACAGGCTAGCAGTGGAGAGGCTAAGGAGCGTGAGAGAACAGGCTAGCAGTGGAGAGGCTAAGGAGCGTGAGAGAACAGGCTAGCAGTGGAGAGGCTAGGAGCGTGAGAGAACAGGCTAGCAGTAGAGAGGCTAGGAGAGTGAGAGAGAACAGACTAGCAGTGGAGAGGCTAGGAGAGAGAGAACAGGCTAGCAGTGGAGAGGCTAGGAGAGTGAGAGCACAGGCTAGAAGTGGAGAGGCTAGGAGAGTGAGAGAACAGGCTAGCAGTGGAGAGGCTAGGAGCGTGAGAGAATAGGCTAGCAGTAGAGAGGCTAGGAGCGTGAGAGAGAACAGGCTAGCAGTGGAGAGGCTAGGAGGGTGAGAGAACAGGCTAGCAGTGGAGAGGCTAGGAGCGTGAGAGAACAGGCTAGCAGTGGAGAGGCTAGGAGAGTGAGAGAGAACAGGCAGGCAGTGGAGAGGCTAGGAAAGTGAGAGAGAACAGGCTAGCAGTGGAGAGGCTAGGAGGGTGAGAGAACAGGCTAGCAGTGGAGAGGCTAGGAGAGTGAGAGAGAACAGGCTAGCAGTGGAGAGGCTAGGAGCGTGAGGGAACAGGCTAGCAGTAGAGAGGCTAGGAGCGTGAGAGAGAACAGGCTAGCAGTGGAGAGGCTAGGAGGGTGAGAGAACAGGCTAGCAGTGGAGAGGCTAGGAGCGTGAGAGAGAACAGGCTAGCAGTGGAGAGGCTAGGAGAGTGAGAGAGAACAGGCAGGCAGTGGAGAGGCTAGGAGAGTGAGAGAGAACAGGCTAGCAGTGGAGAGGCTAGGAGGGTGAGAGAACAGGCTAGCAGTGGAGAGGCTAGGAGCGTGAGAGAACAGACTAGCAGTGGAGAGGCTAGGAGAGAGAGAACAGGCTAGCAGTGGAGAGGCTAGGAGCGTGAGAGAACAGGCTAGCAGTGGAGAGGATAGGAGTGTGAGAGAACAGGCTAGCAGTAGAGAGGCTAGGAGGGTGAGAGAGAACAGGCTAGCCGTGGAGAGGCTATGAGAGTGAGAGAATAGGCTAGCAGTAGAGAGGCTAGGAGCGTGAGAGAACAGGCTAGCAGTGGAGAGGCTAGGAGAGTGAGAGAGAACAGGCTAGCAGTGGAGAGGCTAGGAGAGAGAGAACAGGCTAGCAGTGGAGAGGCTAGGAGAGTGAGAGAGAACAGGCTAGCAGTGGAGAGGCTAGGAGAGAGAGAACAGGCTAGCAGTGGAGAGGCTAGGAGAGTGAGAGAACAGGCTAGCAGTGGAGAGGCTAGGAGAGTGAGAGAACAGGCTAGCAGTGGAGAGGCTAGGAGCGTGAGAGAACAGGCTAGCAGTAGAGAGGCTAGGAGCGTGAGAGAGAACAGGCTAGCAGTGGAGAGGCTAGGAGGGTGAGAGAACTGGCTAGCAGTGGAGAGGCTAGGAGAGTGAGAGAGAACAGGCAGGCAGTGGAGAGGCTAGGAGAGTGAGAGAGAACAGGCTAGCAGTGGAGAGGCTAGGAGGGTGAGAGAACAGGCTAGCAGTGGAGAGGCTAGGAGAGTGAGAGAGAACAGGCTAGCAGTGGAGAGGCTAGGAGGGTGAGAGAACAGGCTAGCAGTGGAGAGGCTAGGAGCGTGAGAGAACAGGCTAGCAGTGGAGAGGCTAGGAGAGTGAGAGAACAGGCTAGCAGTGGAGAGGCTAGGAGGGTGAGAGAACAGGCTAGCAGTGGAGAGGCTAGGAGCGTGAGAGAACAGGCTAGCAGTGGAGAGGCTAGGAGAGAGAGAACAAGCTAGCAGTGGAGAGGCTAGGAGCGTGAGAGAACAGGCTAGCAGTGGAGAGGCCAGGAGGGTGAGAGAACAGGCTAGCAGTGGAGAGGCTAGGAGCGTGAGAGAGAACAGGCTAGCAGTGGAGAGGCTAGGAGAGAGAGAGAGAACAGGCGAGCAGTGGAGAGGCTAGGAGAGTGAGAGAGAACAGGCTAGCAGTGGAGAGGCTAGGAGAGGGTGAGAAAACAGGCTAGCAGTGGAGAGGCTAGGAGAGGGTGAGAGAACAGGCTAGCAGTGGAGAGGCTAGGAGAGTGAGAGAACAGGCTAGCAGTGGAGAGGCTTGGAGAGAGAGAACAGGGCAGCAGTGGAGAGGCTAGGAGCGTGAGAGAGAACAGGCTAGCAGTGGAGAGGCTAGGAGCGTGAGAGAACAGGCTAGCAGTGGAGAGGCTAAGGAGAGTGAGAGAACAGGCTAGCAGTAGAGAGGCTAGGAGTGTGAGAGAGAACAGGCTAGCAGTGGAGAGGCTAGGAGAGTGAGAGAGAGAACAGGCTAGCAGTGGAGAGGCTAAGGAGTGTGAAAGAACAGGCTAGCAGTGGAGAGGCTAGGAGAGTGAGACAACAGGCAAGCAGTGGAGAGGCTAGGAGGGTGAGAGAACAGGCTAGCAGTGGAGTGGCTAGGAGCGTGAGAGAACAGGCTAGCAGTAGAGAGGCTAGGAGAGAGAGAATAGGCTAGCAGTGGAGAGGCTAGGAGCGTGAGAGAACAGGCTAGCAGTGGAGAGGCCAGGAGGGTGAGAGAACAGGCTAGCAGTGGAGAGGCTAGGAGCGTGAGAGAGAACAGGCTAGCAGTAGAGAGGCTAGGAGAGAGAGAGAGAACAGGCGAGCAGTGGAGAGGCTAGGAGAGTGAGAGAGAACAGGCTAGCAGTGGAGAGGCTAGGAGAGGGTGAGAGAACAGGCTAGCAGTGGAGAGGCTAGGAGAGTGAGAGAACAGGGTAGCAGTGGAGAGGATTGGAGAGAGAGAACAGGGCAGCAGTGGAGAGGCTAGGAGCGTGAGAACAGGCTAGCAGTGGAGAGGCTAGGAGCGTGAGAGAACAGGCTAGCAGTGGAGAGGCTAAGGAGAGTGAGAGAACAGGCTAGCAGTAGAGAGGCTAGGAGCGTGAGAGAGAACAGGCTAGCAGTGGAGAGGCTAGGAGAGTGAGAGAGAGAACAGGCTAGCAGTGGAGAGGCTAAGGAGCGTGAGAGAACAGGCTAGCAGTGGAGAGGCTAGAAGAGTGAGAGAGAACAGGCTAGCAGTGGAGAGGCTAAGGAGAGTGAGACAACAGGCAAGCAGTGGAGAGGCTAGGAGGGTGAGAGAACAGGCTAGCAGTGGAGTGGCTAGGAGCGTGAGAGAACAGGCTAGCAGTAGAGAGGCTAGGAGAGAGAGAATAGGCTAGCAGTGGAGAGGCTAGGAGAGTGAGAGAGAACAGGCTAGCAGTGGAGAGGCTAGGAGGGTGAGAGAACAGGCTAGCAGTGGAGAGGCTAGGAGCGTGAGAGAACAGGCTAGCAGTGGAGAGGCTAGGAGAGAGAGAACAGGCTAGCAGTGGAGAGGCTAGGAGCGTGAGAGAACAGGCTAGCAGTGGAGAGGCTAGGAGTGTGAGAGAACAGGCTAGCAGTAGAGAGGCTAGGAGGGTGAGAGAGAACAGGCTAGCCGTGGAGAGGCTATGAGAGTGAGAGAACAGGCTAGCAGTAGAGAGGCTAGGAGCGTGAGAGAACAGGCTAGCAGTGGAGAGGCTAGGAGAGTGAGAGATAACAGGCTAGCAGTGGAGAGGCTAGGAGAGTGAGAGAGAACAGGCTAGCAGTGGAGAGGCTAGGAGAGAGAGAACAGGCTAGCAGTGGAGAGGCTAGGAGCGTGAGAGAACAGGCTAGCAGTAGAGAGGCTAGGAGCGTGAGAGAGAACAGGCTAGCAGTGGAGAGGCTAGGAAGGTGAGAGAACAGGCTAGCAGTGGAGAGGCTAGGAGGGTGAGAGAACAGGCTAGCAGTGGAGAGGCTAGGAGAGTGAGAGAACAGGCTAGCAGTGGAGAGGCTAGGAGGGTGAGAGAACAGGCTAGCAGTGGAGAGGCTAGGAGCGTGAGAGAACAGGCTAGCAGTGGAGAGGCCAGGAGGGTGAGAGAACAGGCTAGCAGTGGAGAAGCTAGGAGAGAGAGAGAGCAGGCGAGCAGTGGAGAGGCTAGGAGAGGGAGAGAGAACAGGCTAGCAGTGGAGAGGCTAGGAGAGGGTGAGAGAACAGGCTAGCAGTGGAGAGGCTAGGAGAGTGAGAGATAACAGGCTAGCAGTGGAGAGGCTAGGAGAGAGAGAGAGCAGGCGAGCAGTGGAGAGGCTAGGAGAGGGAGAGAGAACAGGCTAGCAGTGGAGAGGCTAGGAGAGGGTGAGAGAACAGGCTAGCAGTGGAGAGGCTAGGAGAGTGAGAGAACAGGCTAGCAGTGGAGAGGCTTGGAGAGAGAGAACAGGGCAGCAGTGGAGAGGCTAGGAGCGTGAGAGAACAGGCTAGCAGTAGAGAGGCTAGGAGCGTGAGAGAGAACAGGCTAGCAGTGGAGAGGCTAGGAAGGTGAGAGAACAGGCTAGCAGTGGAGAGGCTAGGAGGGTGAGAGAACAGGCTAGCAGTGGAGAGGCTATGAGGGTGAGAGAACAGGCTAGCAGTGGAGAGGCTAGGAGAGTGAGAGAACAGGCTAGCAGTGGAGAGGCTAGCAGTGGAGAGAACAGGCTAGCAGTGGAGAGGCTAGGAGCGTGAGAGAACAGGCTAGCAGTGGAGAGGCCAGGAGGGTGAGAGAACAGGCTAGCAGTGGAGAGGCTAGGAGCGTGAGAGAGAACAGGCTAGCAGTGGAGAGGCTAGGAGAGAGAGAGAGCAGGCGAGCAGTGGAGAGGCTAGGAGAGGGAGAGAGAACAGGCTAGCAGTGGAGAGGCTAGGAGAGGGTGAGAGAACAGGCTAGCAGTGGAGAGGCTAGGAGAGTGAGAGAACAGGCTAGCAGTGGAGAGGCTTGGAGAGAGAGAACAGGGCAGCAGTGGAGAGGCTAGGAGCGTGAGAGAGAACAGGCTAGCAGTGGAGAGGCTAGGAGCGTGAGAGAACACGCTAGCAGTGGAGAGGCTAAGGAGAGTGAGAGAACAGGCTAGCAGTAGAGAGGCTAGGAGCGTGAGAGAGAACAGGCTAGCAGTGGAGAGGCTAGGAGAGGGAGAACAGGCTAGCAGTGGAGAGGCTAAGGAGTGTGAGAGAAAGAACAGGCTAGCAGTGGAGAGGCTAAGGAGTGTGAGAGAACAGGCTAGCAGTGGAGAGGCTAGGAGAGTGAGAGAGAACAGGCTAGCAGTGGAGAGGCTAAGGAGGGTGAGAGAATAGGCTAGCAGTGGAGTGGCTAGGAGCGTGAGAGAACAGGCTAGCAGTAGAGAGGCTAGGAGAGAGAGAATAGGCTAGCAGTGGAGAGGCTAGGAGCGTGAGAGAACAGGCTAGCAGTGGAGAGGCCAGGAGGGTGAGAGAACTGGCTAGCAGTGGAGAGGCTAGGAGAGTGAGAGAGAACAGGCTAGCAGTGGAGAGGCTAGGAGAGGGTGAGAGAACAGGCTAGCAGTGGAGAGGCTAGGAGAGTGAGAGAACAGGCTAGCAGTGGAGAGGCTTGGAGAGAGAGAACAGGGCAGCAGTGGAGAGGCTAGGACCGTGAGAGAGAACAGGCTAGCAGTGGAGAGGCTAGGAGAGTGAGAGAGAGAACAGGCTAGCAGTGGAGAGGCTAAGGAGCGTGAGAGAACAGGCTAGCAGTGGAGAGGCTAGGAGAATGAGAGAGAACAGGCTAGCAGTGGAGAGGCTAGGAGAGTGAGAGAGAACAGGCTAGCAGTGGAGAGGCTAGGAGAGAGAGAACAGACTAGCAGTGGAGAGGCTAGGAGAGTGAGAGAACAGGCTAGCAGTGGAGAGGCTAGGAGAGGGTGAGAGAACAGGCTAGCAGTGGAGAGGCTAGGAGAGTGAGAGAACAGGCTAGCAGTGGAGAGGCTTGGAGAGAGAGAACAGGGCAGCAGTGGAGAGGCTAGGAGCGTGAGAGAGAACAGGCTAGCAGTGGAGAGGCTAGGAGCGTGAGAGAACAGGCTAGCAGTGGAGAGGCTAAGGAGAGTGAGAGAACAGGCTAGCAGTAGAGAGGCTAGGAGTGTGAGAGAGAACAGGCTAGCAGTGGAGAGGCTAGGAGAGTGAGAGAGAGAACAGGCTAGCAGTGGAGAGGCTAAGGAGTGTGAAAGAACAGGCTAGCAGTGGAGAGGCTAGGAGAGTGAGACAACAGGCAAGCAGTGGAGAGGCTAGGAGGGTGAGAGAACAGGCTAGCAGTGGAGTGGCTAGGAGCGTGAGAGAACAGGCTAGCAGTAGAGAGGCTAGGAGAGAGAGAATAGGCTAGCAGTGGAGAGGCTAGGAGCGTGAGAGAACAGGCTAGCAGTGGAGAGGCCAGGAGGGTGAGAGAACAGGCTAGCAGTGAAGAGGTTAGGAGCGTGAGAGAGAACAGGCTAGCAGTAGAGAGGCTAGGAGAGAGAGAGAGAACAGGCGAGCAGTGGAGAGGCTAGGAGAGTGAGAGAGAACAGGCTAGCAGTGGAGAGGCTAGGAGAGGGTGAGAGAACAGGCTAGCAGTGGAGAGGCTAGGAGAGTGAGAGAACAGGGTAGCAGTGGAGAGGATTGGAGAGAGAGAACAGGGCAGCAGTGGAGAGGCTAGGAGCGTGAGAACAGGCTAGCAGTGGAGAGGCTAGGAGCGTGAGAGAACAGGCTAGCAGTGGAGAGGCTAAGGAGAGTGAGAGAACAGGCTAGCAGTAGAGAGGCTAGGAGCGTGAGAGAGAACAGGCTAGCAGTGGAGAGGCTAGGAGAGTGAGAGAGAGAACAGGCTAGCAGTGGAGAGGCTAAGGAGCATGAGAGAACAGGCTAGCAGTGGAGAGGCTAGAAGAGTGAGAGAGAACAGGCTAGCAGTGGAGAGGCTAAGGAGAGTGAGACAACAGGCAAGCAGTGGAGAGGCTAGGAGGGTGAGAGAACAGGCTAGCAGTGGAGTGGCTAGGAGCGTGAGAGAACAGGCTAGCAGTAGAGAGGCTAGGAGAGAGAGAATAGGCTAGCAGTGGAGAGGCTAGGAGAGTGAGAGAGAACAGGCTAGC
Source organism: Petromyzon marinus (assembly GCF_048934315.1). Lineage (NCBI taxonomy): Eukaryota > Metazoa > Chordata > Hyperoartia > Petromyzontiformes > Petromyzontidae > Petromyzon > Petromyzon marinus. The sequence goes on from NW_027423030.1 coordinate 67,947, forward strand.
AGTGGAGAGGCTAGGAGGGTGAGAGAACAGGCTAGCAGTGGAGAGGCTAGGAGCGTGAGAGAACAGGCTAGCAGTGGAGAGGCTAGGAGAGAGAGAACAGGCTAGCAGTGGAGAGGCTAGGAGCGTGAGAGAACAGGCTAGCAGTGGAGAGGCTAGGAGTGTGAGAGAACAGGCTAGCAGTAGAGAGGCTAGGAGGGTGAGAGAGAACAGGCTAGCCGTGGAGAGGCTATGAGAGTGAGAGAACAGGCTAGCAGTGGAGAGGCTAGGAGAGTGAGAGATAACAGGCTAGCAGTGGAGAGGCTAGGAGAGTGAGAGAGAACAGGCTAGCAGTGGAGAGGCTAGGAGAGAGAGAACAGGCTAGCAGTGGAGAGGCTAGGAGCGTGAGAGAACAGGCTAGCAGTAGAGAGGCTAGGAGCGTGAGAGAGAACAGGCTAGCAGTGGAGAGGCTAGGAAGGTGAGAGAACAGGCTAGCAGTGGAGAGGCTAGGAGGGTGAGAGAACAGGCTAGCAGTGGAGAGGCTAGGAGAGTGAGAGAACAGGCTAGCAGTGGAGAGGCTAGGAGGGTGAGAGAACAGGCTAGCAGTGGAGAGGCTAGGAGCGTGAGAGAACAGGCTAGCAGTGGAGAGGCCAGGAGGGTGAGAGAACAGGCTAGCAGTGGAGAGGCTAGGAGAGTGAGAGATAACAGGCTAGCAGTGGAGAGGCTAGGAGAGAGAGAGAGCAGGCGAGCAGTGGAGAGGCTAGGAGAGGGAGAGAGAACAGGCTAGCAGTGGAGAGGCTAGGAGAGGGTGAGAGAACAGGCTAGCAGTGGAGAGGCTAGGAGAGTGAGAACAGGGCAGCAGTGGAGAGGCTAGGAGCGTGAGAGAGAACAGGCTAGCAGTGGAGAGGCTAGGAGCGTGAGAGAACAGGCTAGCAGTGGAGAGGCTAAGGAGAGTGAGAGAACAGGCTAGCAGTAGAGAGGCTAGGAGCGTGAGAGAGAACAGGCTAGCAGTGGAGAGGCTAGGAGAGGGAGAACAGGCTAGCAGTGGAGAGGCTAAGGAGTGTGAGAGAAAGAACAGGCTAGCAGTGGAGAGGCTAAGGAGTGTGAGAGAACAGGCTAGCAGTGGAGAGGCTAGGAGAGTGAGAGAGAACAGGCTAGCAGTGGAGAGGCTAAGGAGGGTGAGAGAATAGGCTAGCAGTGGAGTGGCTAGGAGCGTGAGAGAACAGGCTAGCAGTAGAGAGGCTAGGAGAGAGAGAATAGGCTAGCAGTGGAGAGGCTAGGAGCGTGAGAGAACAGGCTAGCAGTGGAGAGGCCAGGAGGGTGAGAGCACAGGCTAGCAGTGGAGAGGCTAGGAGGGTGAGAGAACTGGCTAGCAGTGGAGAGGCTAGGAGAGTGAGAGAGAACAGGCTAGCAGTGGAGAGGCTAGGAGAGGGTGAGAGAACAGGCTAGCAGTGGAGAGGCTAGGAGAGGGTGAGAGAACAGGCTAGCAGTGGAGAGGCTAGGAGAGTGAGAGAACAGGCTAGCAGTGGAGAGGCTTGGAGAGAGAGAACAGGGCAGCAGTGGAGAGGCTAGGACCGTGAGAGAGAACAGGCTAGCAGTGGAGAGGCTAGGAGAGTGAGAGAGAGAACAGGCTAGCAGTGGAGAGGCTAAGGAGCGTGAGAGAACAGGCTAGCAGTGGAGAGGCTAGGAGAATGAGAGAGAACAGGCTAGCAGTGGAGAGGCTAGGAGAGTGAGAGAGAACAGGCTAGCAGTGGAGAGGCTAGGAGAGAGAGAACAGACTAGCAGTGGAGAGGCTAGGAGAGTGAGAGAACAGGCTAGCAGTGGAGAGGCTAGGAGAGTGAGAGAACAGGCTAGCAGTGGAGAGGCTAGGAGCGTGAGAGAACAGGCTAGCAGTAGAGAGGCTAGGAGCGTGAGAGAGAACAGGCTAGCAGTGGAGAGGCTAGGAGGGTGAGAGAACAGGCTAGCAGTGGAGAGGCTAGGAGCGTGAGAGATAACAGGCTAGCAGTGGAGAGGCTAGGAGAGTGAGAGAGAACAGGCTAGCAGTGGAGAGGCTAGGAGGGTGAGAGAACAGGCTAGCAGTGGAGAGGCTAGGAGGGTGAGAGAACAGGCTAGCAGTGGAGAGGCTAGGAGCATGAGAGAGAACAGGCTAGCAGTGGAGAGGCTAGGAGAGTGAGAGAACAGGCAGGCAGTGGAGAGGCTAGGAGAGTGAGAGGGAACAGGCTAGCAGTGGAGAGGCTAGGAGGGTGAGAGAACAGGCTAGCAGTGGAGAGGCTAGGAGAGTGAGAGAACAGGCTAGCAGTGGAGAGGCTAGGAGGGTGAGAGAACAGGCTAGCAGTGGAGAGGCGAGGAGCGTGAGAGAACAGGCTAGCAGTGGAGAGGCTAGGAGAGAGAGAACAGGCTAGCAGTGGAGAGGCTAGGAGCGTGAGAGAACAGGCTAGTAGTGGAGAGGCCAGGAGGGTGAGAGAACAGGCTAGCAGTGGAGAGGCTTGGAGAGAGAGAACAGGGCAGCAGTGGAGAGGCTAGGAGCGTGAGAGAACAGGCTAGCAGTGGAGAGGCTAAGGAGAGTGAGAGAACAGGCTAGCAGTAGAGAGGCTAGGAGCGTGTGAGAGAACAGGCTAGCAGTGGAGAGGCTAGGACAGTGAGAGAGAGAACAGGCTAGCAGTGGAGAGGCTAAGGAGCGTGAGAGAACAGGCTAGCAGTGGAGAGGCTAGGAGCGTGAGAGAACAGGATAGCAGTAGAGAGGCTAGGAGGGTGAGAGAGAACAGGCTAGCCGTGGAGAGGCTATGAGAGTGAGAGAACAGGCTAGCAGTAGAGAGGCTAGGAGCGTGAGAGAGAACAGGCTAGCAGTGGAGAGGCTAGGAGAGTGAGAGAGAACAGGCTAGCAGTGGAGAGGCTAGGAGAGTGAGAGAGAACAGGCTATCAGTGGAGAGGCTAGGAGAGAGAGAACAGGCTAGCAGTGGAGAGGCTAGGAGAGTGAGAGAACAGGCTAGCAGTGGAGAGGCTAGGAGAGTGAGAGAACAGGCTAGCAGTGGAGAGGCTAGGAGCGTGAGAGAACAGGCTAGCAGTAGAGAGGCTAGGAGCGTGAGAGAGAACAGGCTAGCAGTGGAGAGGCTAGGAGGGTGAGAGAACTGGCTAGCAGTGGAGAGGCTAGGAGAGTGAGAGAGAACAGGCAGGCAGTGGAGAGGCTAGGAGAATGTGAGAGAGAACAGGCTAGCAGTGGAGAGGCTAGGAGGGTGAGAGAACAGGCTAGCAGTGGAGAGGCTAGGAGAGTGAGAGAGAACAGGCTAGCAGTGGAGAGGCTAGGAGGGTGAGAGAACAGGCTAGCAGTGGAGAGGCTAGGAGCGTGAGAGAACAGGCTAGCAGTGGAGAGGCTAGGAGAGTGAGAGAACAGGCTAGCAGTGGAGAGGCTAGGAGGGTGAGAGAACAGGCTAGCAGTGGAGAGGCTAGGAGCGTGAGAGAACAGGCTAGCAGTGGAGAGGCTAGGAGAGAGAGAACAAGCTAGCAGTGGAGAGGCTAGGAGCGTGAGAGAACAGGCTAGCAGTGGAGAGGCCAGGAGGGTGAGAGAACAGGCTAGCAGTGGAGAGGCTAGGAGCGTGAGAGAGAACAGGCTAGCAGTGGAGAGGCTAGGAGAGAGAGAGAACAGGCGAGCAGTGGAGAGGCTAGGAGAGTGAGAGAGAACAGGCTAGCAGTGGAGAGGCTAGGAGAGGGTGAGAAAACAGGCTAGCAGTGGAGAGGCTAGGAGAGGGTGAGAGAACAGGCTAGCAGTGGAGAGGCTAGGAGAGTGAGAGAACAGGCTAGCAGTGGAGAGGCTTGGAGAGAGAGAACAGGGCAGCAGTGGAGAGGCTAGGAGCGTGAGAGAGAACAGGCTAGCAGTGGAGAGGCTAGGAGCGTGAGAGAACAGGCTAGCAGTGGAGAGGCTAAGGAGAGTGAGAGAACAGGCTAGCAGTAGAGAGGCTAGGAGTGTGAGAGAGAACAGGCTAGCAGTGGAGAGGCTAGGAGAGTGAGAGAGAGAACAGGCTAGCAGTGGAGAGGCTAAGGAGTGTGAAAGAACAGGCTAGCAGTGGAGAGGCTAGGAGAGTGAGACAACAGGCAAGCAGTGGAGAGGCTAGGAGGGTGAGAGAACAGGCTAGCAGTGGAGTGGCTAGGAGCGTGAGAGAACAGGCTAGCAGTAGAGAGGCTAGGAGAGAGAGAATAGGCTAGCAGTGGAGAGGCTAGGAGCGTGAGAGAACAGGCTAGCAGTGGAGAGGCCAGGAGGGTGAGAGAACAGGCTAGCAGTGGAGAGGCTAGGAGCGTGAGAGAGAACAGGCTAGCAGTAGAGAGGCTAGGAGAGAGAGAGAGAACAGGCGAGCAGTGGAGAGGCTAGGAGAGTGAGAGAGAACAGGCTAGCAGTGGAGAGGCTAGGAGAGGGTGAGAGAACAGGCTAGCAGTGGAGAGGCTAGGAGAGGGTGAGAGAACAGGCTAGCAGTAGAGAGGCTAGGAGAGTGAGAGAACAGGCTAGCAGTGGAGAGGCTTGGAGAGAGAGAACAGGGCAGCAGTGGAGAGGCTAGGAGCGTGAGAGAGAACAGGCTAGCAGTGGAGAGACTAGGAGCGTGAGAGAACAGGCTAGCAGTGGAGAGGCTAAGGAGAGTGAGAGAACAGGCTATCAGTAGAGAGGCTAGGAGCGTGAGAGAGAACAGGCTAGCAGTGGAGAGGCTAGGAGAGTGAGAGAGAACAGGCTAGCAGTGGAGAGGCTAAGGAGCGTGAGAGAACAGGCTAGCAGTGGAGAGGCTAGAAGAGTGAGAAAGAACAGGCTAGCAGTGGAGAGGCTAGGAGAGTGAGAGAGAACAAGCTAGCAGTGGAGAGGCTAGGAGAGGGTGAGAGAACAGGCTAGCAGTGGAGAGGCTAGGAGAGGGTGAGAGAACAGGCTAGCAGTGGAGAGGCTAGGAGAGTGAGAGAACAGGCTAGCAGTGGAGCGGCTTGGAGAGAGAGAACAGGGCAGCAGTGGAGAGGCTAGGAGCGTGAGAGAGAACAGGCTAGCAGTGGAGAGGCTATGAGCGTGAGAGAACAGGCTAGCAGTGGAGAGGCTAGGAGCGTCAGAGAGAACTGGCTAGCAGTGGAGAGGCTAGGAGAGTGAGAGAGAACAGGCAGGCAGTGGAGAGGCTAGGAGAGTGAGAGAGAACAGGCTAGCAGTGGAGAGGCTAGGAGGGTGAGAGAACAGGCTAGCAGTGGAGAGGCTAGGAGAGTGAGAGAGAACAGGCTAGCAGTGGAGAGGCTAGGAGGGTGAGAGAACAGGCTAGCAGTGGAGAGGCTAGGAGCGTGAGAGAACAGGCTAGCAGTGGAGAGGCTAGGAGGGTGAGAGAACAGGCTAGCAGTGGAGAGGCTAGGAGCGTGAGAGAACAGGCTAGCAGTGGAGAGGCTAAGGAGCGTGAGAGAACAGGCTAGCAGTGTAGAGGCTAGAAGAGTGAGAGAGAACAGGCTAGCAGTGGAGAGGCTAGGAGAGTGAGAGAGAACAGGCTAGCAGTGGAGAGGCTAGGAGAGGGGGTGAGAGAACAGGCTAGCAGTGGAGAGGCTAGGAGAGTGAGAGAACAGGCTAGCAGTGGAGAGGCTTGGAGAGAGAGAACAGGGCAGCAGTGGAGAGGCTAGGAGCGTGAGAGAGAACAGGCTAGCAGTGGAGAGGCTAGGAGCGTGAAAGAACAGGCTAGCAGTGGAGAGGCTAGGAGGGTGAGAGAACAGGCTAGCAGTGGAGAGGCTAGGAGCGTGAGAGAACAGGCTAGCAGTGGAGAGGCTAGGAGAGTGAGAGAACAGGCTAGCAGTGGAGAGGCTAGGAGGGTGAGAGAACAGGCTAGCAGTGGAGAGGCTAGGAGCGTGAGAGAACAGGCTAGCAGTGGAGAGGCTAGGAGAGAGAACAGGCTAGCAGTGGAGAGGCTAGGAGCGTGAGAGCACAGGCTAGCAGTGGAGAGGCCAGGAGGGTGAGAGAACAGGCTAGCAGTGGAGAGGCTAGGAGAGGGTGAGAGAACAGGCTAGCAGTGGAGAGGCTAGGAGAGTGAGAGAACAGGCTAGCAGTGGAGAGGCTTGGAGAGAGAAAACAGGGCAGCAGTGGAGAGGCTAGGAGCGTGAGAGAGAACAGGCTAGCAGTGGAGAGGCTAGGAGCGTGAGAGAACAGGCTAGCAGTGGAGAGGCTAAGGAGAGTGAGAGAACAGGCTAGCAGTAGAGAGGCTAGGAGTGTGAGAGTGAACAGGCTAGCAGTGGAGAGGCTAGGAGAGTGAGAGAGAGAACAGGCTAGCAGTGGAGAGGCTAAGGAGTGTGAGAGAACAGGCTAGCAGTGGAGAGGCTAGGAGAGTGAGACAACAGGCAAGCAGTGGAGAGGCTAGGAGGGTGAGAGAACAGGCTAGCAGTGGAGTGGCTAGGAGCGTGAGAGAACAGACTAGCAGTAGAGAGGCTAGGAGAGAGAGAATAGGCTAGCAGTGGAGAGGCTAGGAGCGTGAGAGAACAGGCTAACAGTGGAGAGGCCAGGAGGGTGAGAGAACAGGCTAGCAGTGGAGAGGCTAGGAGCGTGAGAGAGAACAGGCTAGCAGTGGAGAGGCTAGGAGAGAGAGAGAACAGGCGAGCAGTGGAGAGGCTAGGAGAGTGAGAGAGAACAGGCTAGCAGTGGAGAGGCTAGGAGAGGGTGAGAGAACAGGCTAGCAGTGGAGAGGCTAGGAGAGGGTGAGAGAACAGGCTAGCAGTGGAGAGGCTAGGAGAGTGAGAGAACAGGCTAGCAGTGGAGAGGCTTGGAGAGAGAGAACAGGGCAGCAGTGGAGAGGCTAGGAGCGTGAGAGAGAACAGGCTAGCAGTGGAGAGGCTAGGAGCGTGAGAGAACAGGCTAGCAGTGGAGAGGCTAAGGAGAGTGAGAGAACAGGCTAGCAGTAGAGAGGCTAGGAGCGTGAGAGAGAACAGGCTAGCAGTGGAGAGGCTAGGAGAGTGAGAGAGAGAACAGGCAGGCAGTGGAGAGGCTAAGGAGCGCGAGAGAACAGGCTAGCAGTGGAGAGGCTAGAAGAGTGAGAGAGAACAGGCTAGCAGTGGAGAGGCTAGGAGAGTGAGAGAGAACAGGCTAGCAGTGGAGAGGCTAGGAGAGGGTGAGAGAACAGGCTAGCAGTGGAGAGGCTAGGAGAGGGTGAGAGAACAGGCTAGCAGTGGAGAGGCTAGGAGAGTGAGAGAACAGGCTAGCAGTGGAGAGGCTTGGAGAGAGAGAACAGGGCAGCAGTGGAGAGGCTAGGAGCGTGAGAGAGAACAGGCTAGCAGTGGAGAGGCTAGGAGCGTGAGAGAACAGGCTAGCAGTGGAGAGGCTAAGGAGAGTGAGAGAACAGGCTAGCAGTAGAGAGGCTAGGAGCGTGAGAGAGAACAGGCTAGCAGTGGAGAGGCTAGGAGAGGGTGAGAGAATAGGCCTCGTCGCCGAGCGCAGTCTATCGCCTAAGCTCGACCGGAACAGCCGACCTCGCCTTTTACCGGTATCCACTCACCTCTTCTTTACGCTGCCCGATGGGGCTTGGGGGGGGGGGAAAGGCTCGCCCTGAACTCCACCCTGCGAACCTCACGCGGAATGTTGAGGACGGCTGAGGCCGCCTGAACTTCGTGCCGACGTTCCTGAATGACTCCGCAGAATTTTTTTGCTCCGCTCCCACTCCCTTATATGGCAACAAAAACCCGTTAGTACCCGGATCATCTGACGTCATCCTGCGCATCCAATCGAACGCCCCCGGCTGTTGGGGGGTGGTGGGGGGGGAGGAGTCTCGTCATCCCCCCCACCCGCGCCCCCGCCCCCCTCCCGCTGTTTACCCAGTGACAAATCGCTGACCGTGGCGCTAACGGTGATTGGCTGGGACTGTTGCCGGGGGCTGCAGAGGCGCCGGGGGGTGTCTGAGAGGAGGCAGTGGCTGTGAGGTGACGTCATCGGTTGGGCCCAATCAAAGGTAGACGAGAAGCGACGGCGGTGATTGGCTGGGACTGTTGCCGGGGGCTGCAGAGGCGCCGGGGGGTGTCTGGTGGTGGATGACGCGTTGTGTGCGGGAGACACGCCATATATTAATTCTAGATTTGCATATATTATCAGAGCATGTTGTGTTTGCGTGTTCATCACAAGTGCGTGCGGTTAATGCAGCAGAGTTGATTCCTCGCAAAAAAAGGGGTTTTTTATTGCCAGACAGGGTAAAACTTAATTCTTATTTTTTTAGTTCTTTCGGTAAAGTCACGTAGGTATAAAATAAATCAGAATTTTAACCAGAGTATAGATTCCTGCATTCACGAAAGCTTCAAATCAACATTAATTCTTATTTTCTTCCAAACAGTGACCTCTGTCTTCGTAACAGACAGAAGCAATTCAAGGCTGTAACCTCTGTCTCGGTGCCATGATGCTTAAGTGAACCGAGGCTGTGTGAAAACAGCGACCTCTGTTTCAGTAACCTCTGTCTTCGTAATAGACAGAAGCAACTCGAGGCTGTAACCTCTGTCTCGGTGCCATGATTCTTAAGTGACCCGAGGCTGTGTGAAAACAGCGACCTCTGTTTCTGTAACCTCTGTCTTCGTAACAGACAGAAGCAACTCGAGGCTGTAACCTCTGTCTCGATAGAATCCATCTTCTCGGTTGAAATTGTCTCTGTGTTTGTATATGTGGATAGCCTCATGAACGAATCTCTCATGGAAGCCAGATGGCTTACAAAGAACCTCCGTCTTGGAAAAGTCAATGGCATGTGAGCCTACTGAATTAGAACAATGATCTGCTACGGCCGAGGTGTTGGTCCTACCGTGTTTAAGGTCTGCTTTATGTTCACGAATGCGGTCCGAGATATGGCGTTTGGTTTCTACAATGTAACTACTACCACAGAGGCAACTTAGTTTGTAGACACCAGGGTATTGTATGTCCGGAATCACATCTTTTACAGACGGAACCAGATCACGGATTTTATGTAATGTGTTGAAACGGACCTGGATCTTGTGTTTATTCAAGATTTTGGAGATCTTTTTTGTGATCCCAGCAATGTAGGGTAAAGTGATGGTTTTGAAAGGCTCCTCAAGAGGGTTCTTCTTCATGGTTTGAGTGATAGCTTTGCGGATTGTATAGTCGGAGTAACCATTAGCCCTAAGAGCTTGGTGTACGTGCTTGAGCCATTGCTTATGTGTTCCTGGTCGGATATGCATTGGGCTCTATGATACAGAGTCTTGATGAGAGAATTCTTCTGTGATGGATGGTGGTGGGAATCCGGTTTCAGATAAGCATCCGTATGGGTAGCTTTCCTGTAGACAGAGTGGCTCATTGAACCATCAGGTCTCTTTTTAATTAGGACATCCAAAAAAGGTATCTTGCCATCTATTTCGACTTCCATGGTAAATCTGATGGCTGGGTGTATGGAATTGATGTGGTCAAAGAATTGGTCTAGAGCAGGCCGGCCATGTGGCCAGATGACAAAAGTGTCATCCACGTACCTCTTCCATAAGGTTGGGCGCAGAGTGGCAGTCTGGATGGCGTCAGTCTCAAATTTCTCCATGAAAATGTTAGCTATAACTGGAGAAAGGGGGGAGCCCATTGGGGTGCCCTCAGTTTGTTTGTAGAAAGTTCCATTCCAAGTGAAGTATGTATTGGTTAAACAGTGTCTCACCAGGGGGGGTACCTCAGTGTTTAGTCCTTAATGAACCAAGTCTTCAATGATTGCAATGGTGTCAGGTACAGGAACCTTGGTGAATAAAGAAACTACATCAAAACTGACAAGCAGGTCGTCTGGGGACAGGGAAATACCCTTGATTGTTGATACCAGGTGAGTAGAATTTTGTACCGCAGAGGTGGTCTTTCCAGTGAAAGGACGCAGGATTTCAGACAAAAAACGAGCTAGTTTGTAGGTGGGGGAGCTGATAGTAGAGACTATGGGACGAAGAGGTGTATCAACTTTATGTATTTTTGGTAAGCCGTATAATCTTGGTGGCCTGGCAGCAGAAGGTTTCAACGAAAACTGTTTAGATTGATCAATTAATGCGGTTGAATCAGAAATTATTTTGTTGGTTTGTGTGACGAGGCTGTTGGTGGGATCTCTTTTTATTTTTGTATAACTACCATCGTCGAGTAATTCTTTAATTTTGTTGTATTCTATTTTATCCATGATAACAGTAGCATTGCCTTTGTCAGCTGAGAGAACTACAATATCATTCCTCTTTTTTAATTTATATAATTCAAAACGCTCATCTTTGCTGAGGTTGCTAGCTGGCATCTTAGCGTTTTTGAGGGTTGCAGCGATTTCAGATCTTGCTACGTCTGCAGCGATGTGACCCAGGCCCCTGAGAGCAACGACTACTTGGGCAATTATATCATTAACTGGTATGTGTTTAGGTGTGACTGCAAAGTTTAGACCTTTAGCTAAAACGGATTTCAGACCATCGGAAATAGAACTGTTACTGCGATTAATTACGACTTTATTAACGTCTAACTTTTTGGTGTGTGGGTCCGGTCTTTTGTTGAAGAGGAGGTTAAATTTGGAAATCAGGTTTTCCTTACATTTGGTCGACATAGTAGCAGCTGAAGAGGCAGTCATATTGTCTACATGTTCCCAATCCGATGTGGACATTATTGCCGTCAATGATAAGTGTGATTTGTAGAGTGTCTTGTCTAACTGATCTAGTTCTGTGCGTATAAGTCTGATTTTTTCCGAGATAAGAGCTAAGCTAGTTTTGAAAAGAATTCGTTTCGCATTAGAAGAAGTTACAGTAGCAGAGGTGAGTGTAAATGCGATTGGTATTACCCCAGAGTCGCGGCATCTCTTCAGGAAGGTGAGAGACTCGATCAGCTGAGCTTTCTTATCCCGGAGTTTGTTGAAGGATCTTAAAGTTATGTGAAAACCCTCCCCGTAGAGGCGATTAAATTTTGATTTAAAGCTTTCGTGACTGCAGTAATTCATATTCTTAGTTTTTTCGGTAAAGTCACGTTGAAGAGAAACAACAAAATAACAAAATATATATAAAACAATAAAAAATTCTCACGACGTTTCGACCATAACTCAAACGGTCATCATCAGGTGTGTCGGTTTGCATAAATTTATTTTGAAAACGGCATATTTATTTATATATAAATAACGTTTGCGTCACGCGCAACGATTGGCTGTTTGCCAGGACTAGTCCATCTATTTTTTGAAAAGAGGAGGGGGGAGACGAAATTTGTTTTTATGTATGCTGTCTGAAAGCCACTGTAAGCGTGAACAATCAATCAAGAACTGAAATGATTTATCAAATCTTTCCAATGATTGATAAGATAGAATCCATCTTCTCGGTTGAAATTGTCTGTGTTTGTATATGTGGATAGCCTCATGAACGAATCTCTCATGGAAGCCAGATGGCTTACAAAGAACCTCCGTCTTGGAAAAGTCAATGGCATGTGAGCCTACTGAATTAGAACAATGATCTGCTACGGCCGAGGTGTTGGTCCTACCGTGTTTAAGGTCTGCTTTATGTTCACGAATGCGGTCCGAGATATGGCGTTTGGTTTCTACAATGTAACTACTACCACAGAGGCAACTTAGTTTGTAGACACCAGGGTATTGTATGTCCGGAATCACATCTTTTACAGACGGAACCAGATCACGGATTTTATGTAATGTGTTGAAACGGACCTGGATCTTGTGTTTATTCAAGATTTTGGAGATCTTTTTTGTGATCCCAGCAATGTAGGGTAAAGTGATGGTTTTGAAAGGCTCCTCAAGAGGGTTCTTCTTCATGGTTTGAGTGATAGCTTTGCGGATTGTATAGTCGGAGTAACCATTAGCCCTAAGAGCTTGGTGTACGTGCTTGAGTTCATTGCTTATGTGTTCCTGGTCGGATATGCATTGGGCTCTATGATACAGAGTCTTGATGAGAGAATTCTTCTGTGATGGATGGTGGTGGGAATCCGGTTTCAGATAAGCATCCGTATGGGTAGCTTTCCTGTAGACAGAGTGGCTCATTGAACCATCAGGTCTCTTTTTAATTAGGACATCCAAAAAAGGTATCTTGCCATCTATTTCGACTTCCATGGTAAATCTGATGGCTGGGTGTATGGAATTGATGTGGTCAAAGAATTGGTCTAGAGCAGGCCGGCCATGTGGCCAGATGACAAAAGTGTCATCCACGTACCTCTTCCATAAGGTTGGGCGCAGAGTGGCAGTCTGGATGGCGTCAGTCTCAAATTTCTCCATGAAAATGTTAGCTATAACTGGAGAAAGGGGGGAGCCCATTGGGGTGCCCTCAGTTTGTTTGTAGAAAGTTCCATTCCAAGTGAAGTATGTATTGGTTAAACAGTGTCTCACCAGGGGGGGTACCTCAGTGTTTAGTCCTTGATGAACCAAGTCTTCAATGATTGCAATGGTGTCAGGTACAGGAACCTTGGTGAATAAAGAAACTACATCAAAACTGACAAGCAGGTCGTCTGGGGACAGGGAAATACCCTTGATTGTTGATACCAGGTGAGTAGAATTTTGTACCGCAGAGGTGGTCTTTCCAGTGAAAGGACGCAGGATTTCAGACAAAAAACGAGCTAGTTTGTAGGTGGGGGAGCTGATAGTAGAGACTATGGGACGAAGAGGTGTATCAACTTTATGTATTTTTGGTAAGCCGTATAATCTTGGTGGCCTGGCAGCAGAAGGTTTCAACGAAAACTGTTTAGATTGATCAATTAATGCGGTTGAATCAGAAATTATTTTGTTGGTTTGTGTGACGAGGCTGTTGGTGGGATCTCTTTTTATTTTTGTATAACTACCATCGTCGAGTAATTCTTTAATTTTGTTGTTGTATTCTATTTTATCCATGATAACAGTAGCATTGCCTTTGTCAGCTGAGAGAACTACAATATCATTCCTCTTTTTTAATTTATATAATTCAAAACGCTCATCTTTGCTGAGGTTGCTAGCTGGCATCTTAGCGTTTTTGAGGGTTGCAGCGATTTCAGATCTTGCTACGTCTGCAGCGATGTGACCCAGGCCCCTGAGAGCAACGTCTACTTGGGCAATTATATCATTAACTGGTATGTGTTTAGGTGTGACTGCAAAGTTTAGACCTTTAGCTAAAACGGATTTCAGACCATCGGAAATAGAACTGTTACTGCGATTAATTACGACTTTATTAACGTCTAACTTTTTGGTGTGTGGGTCCGGTCTTTTGTTGAAGAGGCGGTTAAATTTGGAAATCAGGTTTTCCTTACATTTGGTCGACATAGTAGCAGCTGAAGAGGCAGTCATATTGTCTATATGTTCCCAATCCGATGTGGACATTATTGCCGTCAATGATAAGTGTGATTTGTAGAGTGTCTTGTCTAACTGATCTAGTTCTGTGCGTATAAGTCTGATTTTTTCCGAGATAAGAGCTAAGCTAGTTTTGAAAAGAATTCGTTTCGCATTAGAAGAAGTTACAGTAGCAGAGGTGAGTGTAAATGCGATTGGTATTACCCCAGAGTCGCGGCATCTCTTCAGGAAGGTGAGAGACTCGATCAGCTGAGCTTTCTTATCCCGGAGTTTGTTGAAGGATCTTAAAGTTATGTGAAAACCCTCCCCGTAGAGGCGATTAAATTTTGATTTAAAGCTTTCGTGACTGCAGTAATTCATATTCTTAGTTTTTTCGGTAAAGTCACGTTGAAGAGAAACAACAAAATAACAAAATATATATAAAACAATAAAAAATTCTCACGACGTTTCGACCATAACTCAAACGGTCATCATCAGGTGTGTCGGTTTGCATAAATTTATTTTGAAAACGGCATATTTATTTATATATATATATATAAATAACGTTTGCGTCACGCGCAACGATTGGCTGTTTGCCAGGACTAGTCCATCTATTTTTTGAAAAGAGGAGGGGGGAGACGAAATTTGTTTTTATGTATGCTGTCTGAAAGCCACTGTAAGCGTGAACAATCAATCAAGAACTGAAATGATTTATCAAATCTTTCCAATGATTGCTAAGATAGAATCCATCTTCTCGGTTGAAATTGTCTCTGTGTTTGTATATGTGGATAGCCTCATGAACGAATCTCTCATGGAAGCCAGATGGCTTACAAAGAACCTCCGTCTTGGAAAAGTCAATGGCATGTGAGCCTACTGAATTAGAACAATGATCTGCTACGGCCAAGGTGTTGGTCCTACCGTGTTTAAGGTCTGCTTTATGTTCACGAATGCGGTCCGAGATATGGCGTTTGGTTTCTCCAATGTAACTACTACCACAGAGGCAACTTAGTTTGTAGACACCAGGGTATTGTATGTCCGGAATCACATCTTTTACAGACGGAACCAGATCACGGATTTTATGTAATGTGTTGAAACGGACCTGGATCTTGTGTTTATTCAAGATTTTGGAGATCTTTTTTGTGATCCCAGCAATGTAGGGTAAAGTGATGGTTTTGAAAGGCTCCTCAAGAGGGTTCTTCTTCATGGTTTGAGTGATAGCTTTGCGGATTGTATAGTCGGAGTAACCATTAGCCCTAAGAGCTTGGTGTACGTGCTTGAGTTCATTGCTTATGTGTTCCTGGTCGGATATGCATTGGGCTCTATGATACAGAGTCTTGATGAGAGAATTCTTCTGTGATGGATGGTGGTGGGAATCCGGTTTCAGATAAGCATCCGTATGGGTAGCTTTCCTGTAGACAGAGTGGCTCATTGAACCATCAGGTCTCTTTTTAATTAGGACATCCAAAAAAGGTATCTTGCCATCTATTTCGACTTCCATGGTAAATCTGATGGCTGGGTGTATGGAATTGATGTGGTCAAAGAATTGGTCTAGAGCAGGCCGGCCATGTGGCCAGATGACAAAAGTGTCATCCACGTACCTCTTCCATAAGGTTGGGCGCAGAGTGGCAGTCTGGATGGCGTCAGTCTCAAATTTCTCCATGAAAATGTTAGCTATAACTGGAGAAAGGGGGGAGCCCATTGGGGTGCCCTCAGTTTGTTTGTAGAAAGTTCCATTCCAAGTGAAGTATGTATTGGTTAAACAGTGTCTCACCAGGGGGGGTACCTCAGTGTTTAGTCCTTGATGAACCAAGTCTTCAATGATTGCAATGGTGTCAGGTACAGGAACCTTGGTGAATAAAGAAACTACATCAAAACTGACAAGCAGGTCGTCTGGGGACAGGGAAATACCCTTGATTGTTGATACCAGGTGAGTAGAATTTTGTACCGCAGAGGTGGTCTTTCCAGTGAAAGGACGCAGGATTTCAGACAAAAAACGAGCTAGTTTGTAGGTGGGGGAGCTGATAGTAGAGACTATGGGACGAAGAGGTGTATCAACTTTATGTATTTTTGGTAAGCCGTATAATCTTGGTGGCCTGGCAGCAGAAGGTTTCAACGAAAACTGTTTAGATTGATCAATTAATGCGGTTGAATCAGAAATTATTTTGTTGGTTTGTGTGACGAGGCTGTTGGTGGGATCTCTTTTTATTTTTGTATAACTACCATCGTCGAGTAATTCTTTAATTTTGTTGTTGTATTCTATTTTATCCATGATAACAGTAGCATTGCCTTTGTCAGCTGAGAGAACTACAATATCATTCCTCTTTTTTAATTTATATAATTCAAAACGCTCATCTTTGCTGAGGTTGCTAGCTGGCATCTTAGCGTTTTTGAGGGTTGCAGCGATTTCAGATCTTGCTACGTCTGCAGCGATGTGACCCAGGCCCCTGAGAGCAACGTCTACTTGGGCAATTATATCATTAACTGGTATGTGTTTAGGTGTGACTGCAAAGTTTAGACCTTTAGCTAAAACGGATTTCAGACCATCGGAAATAGAACTGTTACTGCGATTAATTACGACTTTATTAACGTCTAACTTTTTGGTGTGTGGGTCCGGTCTTTTGTTGAAGAGGAGGTTAAATTTGGAAATCAGGTTTTCCTTACATTTGGTCGACATAGTAGCAGCTGAAGAGGCAGTCATATTGTCTACATGTTCCCAATCCGATGTGGACATTATTGCCGTCAATGATAAGTGTGATTTGTAGAGTGTCTTGTCTAACTGATCTAGTTCTGTGCGTATAAGTCTGATTTTTTCCGAGATAAGAGATAAGCTAGTTTTGAAAAGAATTCGTTTCGCATTAGAAGAAGTTACAGTAGCAGAGGTGAGTGTAAATGCGATTGGTATTACCCCAGAGTCGCGGCATCTCTTCAGGAAGGTGAGAGACTCGATCAGCTGAGCTTTCTTATCCCGGAGTTTGTTGAAGGATCTTAAAGTTATGTGAAAACCCTCCCCGTAGAGGCGATTAAATTTTGATTTAAAGCTTTCGTGACTGCAGTAATTCATATTCTTAGTTTTTTCGGTAAAGTCACGTTGAAGAGAAACAACAAAATAACAAAATATATATAAAACAATAAAAAATTCTCACGACGTTTCGACCATAACTCAAACGGTCATCATCAGGTGTGTCGGTTTGCATAAATTTATTTTGAAAACGGCATATTTATTTATTTATATATAAATAACGTTTGCGTCACGCGCAACGATTGGCTGTTTGCCAGGACTAGTCCTGCGGAACCCGTCCAGTGGTCCAGACTGTTGTTATGATGTCATATAGGGCAGTCTGTGCACAAACGCCACCCTCCCTCAGCATTTCGCTTGGGAGATCATCTCTGCCCGCTGCCTTTCCTGGTCTCAGACTCCGGATCGCCTTCAATACTTCCTCAGCAGATGGCACCTCAGCCAGCCACTCACAGGGGGTGACTTCATCCAATATTTGAGGCACCGCAGCCTCAGCAGGGTCATCCTCACTTTGTGCCACGATGTTTTCCTGGCTGAGGGATTTTCCCTCCCCCAGGACCTCACAGAAATGCTCAGCAAATCTGCGAACCTGTTCCTGGGGGTCGGAAATTGGATCACCGTTTTTTCCCCTAATGATGGTAATAGGTGTGGCGCTGCAGGTTACTTTTTTGATGGAGTTAAATAGAGATTTGTGATCACGGGCCACTGAGGCAGACTCCATCTCCTCAGCAACCCGCGACCACCACCCATCCTTGCAGCGCCTCACGGCTCTCCGAACCTCCGAGCGAAGGCTGCGGTAAGCCTCCTCATTCTCTGACGTGGGATTCTGTAGCCGATGACAGTGGGCCTGTCGCTTTTTCTCAACCATCCTGAACAACTCCTCTGTCATCCAGGGTGTCTGGGGAGGTCTGGACCGCGTACCCGAAGTAGCCATTGCAGCTCCATGAGTCACAGTCCTAAACCTCGCCCATTTACCCTCGACATCAGGAGGAGTCGGGGACGATGCCAATCCCAGCCGCAAGCGATGATGAAATTCTCGCTTGCAACTTTCATCAGATAACTGAGACCAGGCCACTTTAGGTTGGAATGGGGTCCTGGGTGTACACCCACCACCGGAGTGGAAGAATGGCAGGCGCATCTTACAGATGACTAGTCGATGGTCAGAGGGCAGATCAGCTCCACGGTAGGTCCTGGTGTCAAGGACATGGGCTCGCATTCGCTGGTCCGTCACTATGTAGTCCAGCAGATGTTCTTGCTTGGACCCGGCATGCATCCATGATGTTGTGTGGATGCGCCGATGCCGGAACAGCGTGTTTGTAATCGGTTTGCATAAATTTATTTTGAAAACGGCATATTTATTTATTTATATATAAATAACGTTTGCGTCACGCGCAACGATTGGCTGTTTGCCAGGACTAGTCCTGCGGAACCCGTCCAGTGGTCCAGACTGTTGTTATGATGTCATATAGGGCAGTCTGTGCACAAACGCCACCCTCCCTCAGCATTTCGCTTGGGAGATCATCTCTGCCCGCTGCCTTTCCTGGTCTCAGACTCCGGATCGCCTTCAATACTTCCTCAGCAGATGGCACCTCAGCCAGCCACTCACAGGGGGTGACTTCATCCAATATTTGAGGCACCGCAGCCTCAGCAGGGTCATCCTCACTTTGTGCCACGATGTTTTCCTGGCTGAGGGATTTTCCCTCCCCCAGGACCTCACAGAAATGCTCAGCAAATCTGCGAACCTGTTCCTGGGGGTCGGAAATTGGATCACCGTTTTTTCCCCTAATGATGGTAATAGGTGTGGCGCTGCAGGTTACTTTTTTGATGGAGTTAAATAGAGATTTGTGATCACGGGCCACTGAGGCAGACTCCATCTCCTCAGCAACCCGCGACCACCACCCATCCTTGCAGCGCCTCACGGCTCTCCGAACCTCCGAGCGAAGGCTGCGGTAAGCCTCCTCATTCTCTGACGTGGGATTCTGTAGCCGATGACAGTGGGCCTGTCGCTTTTTCTCAACCATCCTGAACAACTCCTCTGTCATCCAGGGTGTCTGGGGAGGTCTGGACCGCGTACCCGAAGTAGCCATTGCAGCTCCATGAGTCACAGTCCTAAACCTCGCCCATTTACCCTCGACATCAGGAGGAGTCGGGGACGATGCCAATCCCAGCCGCAAGCGATGATGAAATTCTCGCTTGCAACTTTCATCAGATAACTGAGACCAGGCCACTTTAGGTTGGAATGGGGTCCTGGGTGTACACCCACCACCGGAGTGGAAGAATGGCAGGCGCATCTTACAGATGACTAGTCGATGGTCAGAGGGCAGATCAGCTCCACGGTAGGTCCTGGTGTCAAGGACATGGGCTCGCATTCGCTGGTCCGTCACTATGTAGTCCAGCAGATGTTCTTGCTTGGACCCGGCATGCATCCATGATGTTGTGTGGATGCGCCGATGCCGGAACAGCGTGTTTGTAATTACAAGCCCATGGGCTGCACAAAAATCTAGCAGCCTCCTACCGTTGTTATTGAGCTGATCTGGCCCATGCCCTCCAATCACTCCAGACCAGGTGCCAGTATCATGACCAACTCGGGCATTGAAGTCACCCAACATGATGACTCTATCCCGAGGGGCCACTTTAGCCAGCACCTGTGACAGGAGGTCATAGAAGGCATCTGACTCATCGGCTTTGCCTGCATCCCTCCACGGATGTTCATCTTCGGTGGGGGCATAAGTAACCACGACCACCATTCCTCGCCTCCGGTTGATGGGAAGGCGAGCCCAAAGTAGCCTGGGGCTTACAGCTTCCCACACCTCACCGCCACGCTCCCACGCCCCCTTCATTCTTTTGTTCAAAAGAAGACCCACACCCTGTTGTTTGGCAGTCTGCTGCCACGAGTAGAGGACTGTCCACCCCTCATGGTGGCAGGAGCCAGAGCCGGTCCACCGGACCTCCTGAATGCCGCATAGATCCAGGCGGTACCGGTCCAGCTCCCGACAGAGGAGTGGCAGCCTCTCCTCTGCAGTGAGCGTTCGAACATTCCACGTGGCCACCCGTAGTGGCTTTTCGTTGTTTCTGGAGTAGCCCCGAGGGTAGGTATTCAATCTCCTGGCTCCGCCAATTGGGGTTTGGCCAGGAGACGTCATAGACGCCTGGCCCCCCGGGGCCTCCGGCACAAGCTTAGTTGTTACATATTTCAGTTTAATTCGTGGTTTTGTGGTAATTAATTGAAGGTGGAGGGGTTACCAGCCCCTCGCACCCATCCAGAGCCCCCGTTTAGCCCCTGTGGTGGACACATATGCCATGAGGGGAGGAGCCAATCAAAATTGGAACTCCCCCCACAGCGCTGTCCACGACAGAGTTGCCCGTCCGGCACCGCGAGGAGGTAGGGGGTTGTTTTGCCGGACACAGAGACACACACACACAGAGACACACACACACAGAGACACACACACACAGAGACACACACACACAGAGACACACACACACAGAGACACACACACACAGAGACACACACACACAGAGACACACACACACAGAGACACACACACACAGAGACACACACACACAGAGACACACACACACAGAGACACACACACACAGAGACACACACACACAGAAACACACACACACACAGAGACACACACACACAGAGACACACACACACAGAGACACACACACACACAGACACACACACACAGAGACACACACACACAGAGACACACACACACAGAGACACACACACACAGAGACACACACACACAGAGACACACACACACAGAGACACACACACAGAGACACACACACACAGAGACACACACACACAGAGACACACACACACAGAGACACACACACAGAGACACACACACACACACAGACACACACAGACACACAGACACACACACAGACACACACACACACACAGACACACACACACACAGACACACACAGACACACACACATACACAGACACACACACACACAGACACACACACACACAGACACACACACACACAGACACACACACACAGACACACACACACACAGACACACAACAACAACAACAACAACCGCCATTCGCCACTAAGTGGCGGTGACGTCACCACGACGCTTGTGCCAGGCTATGTGCACCCTGAGGCCACGTGAAGTGTCGAACGCCCGCTGGCAGGAGGTCACGGGGCAGACCCAGGTGCCACGGGTCGACTGACTGAGATGACTGGCTGATGCACCACCTGTGCCCCCTACTGTGCCAACCTGCTGTGCTTTAGCCACCCGGCGCTCCGCTCGCTGTTGTGAGCGTCGCTCCTCCGCCCTCCGTTGTTGTTGGAGGGCGACTGCCTCCAACTGCCCAGTAGCATCCTTCACGAGCCTCCTCCACAGAGGCCGATCTTGACACCGCTGGTACCAGTCATCGGCAAGTCCACTCAGCTCCACGTCCTCCTGTACCACATCACTCCATCTCTTCTCTAGCCCGTGCCGCGCCCGCTTAGCCCCCTCAATCCGGCCAAACAAAAGCTGTTTCGGCATGCGGTGGCTGGGCATGCGGGCTACATGACCCAGCCATCGCAGCCTTGCCTGCCGGAGGAGCTCACCGATGGGACCCTGCCCAGATCTTTCAAGGATTTGTGAGCTCCTCACACAATCCAGTCTGGTTAAACCCAGGATGGATCGTAGGCAGGTCAGCCTAAATGTTTCTAACCGGCGAAGATGTTCCATTAGGGGGGTCCACGTTTCGCAAGCGTAGAGAAGGGAGGGAATGACCGTGGCCGAGAAGACCTGAAGCTTAGTGCGGAGCGACAGACCAGGTAGCTTCCACACAGCGTTACGCAACCGATGAAAAGATATTGCCGCTCGACTGATTCGGAGTGAGACCTCTGCTGTTAAACTGGAGCCAGTCATAAGCACACTGCCCAGGTATGGGAAACTCTCCACTCTCTCCACAACTGCCCCATCACCGATTGGGAGTTGTGGGGGTGGAGTGTCCGATGGTACAAAATACCCAGGCAGGTGCTTAGTTTTGGTGGGGCTGATGGTAAGGCCCCACCTCTTAGTGGCACGCTCCAGTCTCAGCAGCAGCGTCTCCAACTCCTCCTCTGACTGAGCAGCTATTACCAAGTCATCAGCATACATAACGTGGTTGAGCAATAGGGAGCCATCCTTTGACCGCACCCGGGCATCGATTAGCCTCCCATTATATCTGTACCATATAGAGATTCCCCCGGTACAGCTATTGAAGGCTTCACGAACTACGTGGTCAAAATAGATGTTAAATAATGTGGGAGCCAGAGGACATCCCTGTCGCACCCCAAGGTGTACAGGGAATGGCTCTGACTCCCGGCCACGTAGTTTTACCCGGGCCCGCTCACCATCATGAAGGTCCTTAATGATCGTGAGCAGAGGGTCAGGTACTCCAAAAGCACGAAGAACGACCCAGAGCCCAGGCCTACTGATGGTATCATAGGCCTTGACCAGGTCAATAAAGCAGAGATGTAGGTCTTGTTGGAATTCCCTACACCTCTGCTGTAGCAGACGGACAGAAAATATGGCATCTGTGCAGGACCGCCCTTTCCTGAAACCGCATTGGGGCTCCGCAAGCCTCTCCTCAGCGTGCCTGGCAAGGCGATGCTGAATAATCCTTGCCAGGACCTTTCCCGGCACACTGAGGAGTGAGATGCCCCTGTAGTTGTTACAGTCTGTGCGGTCCCCCTTCTTAAAAAGGGGGACCACCAGGGCATCCTTCCAATCCTGCGGAACCCGTCCAGTGGTCCAGACTGTTGTTATGATGTCATATAGGGCAGTCTGTGCACAAACGCCACCCTCCCTCAGCATTTCGCTTGGGAGATCATCTCTGCCCGCTGCCTTTCCTGGTCTCAGACTC
>NW_027423030.1:125000-140000 GCF_048934315.1 Petromyzon marinus
GGTTAAACCGAGGATGGATCGGAGGCAGGCCAGCCTAAATGTTTCTAACCGGCGAAGATGTTCCATTAGGGGGGTCCACGTTTCGCAAGCGTAGAGAAGGGAGGGAATGACCGTGGCCGAGAAGACCTGAAGCTTAGTGCGGAGCGACAGACCAGGTAGCTTCCACACAGCGTTACGCAACCGATGAAAAGATATTGCCGCTCGACTGATTCGGAGTGAGACCTCTGCTGTTAAACTGGAGCCAGTCATAAGCACACTGCCCAGGTATGGGAAACTCTCCACTCTCTCCACAACTGCCCCATCACCGATTGGGAGTTGTGGGGGTGGAGTGTCCGATGGTACAAAATACCCAGGCAGGTGCTTAGTTTTGGTGGGGCTGATGGTAAGGCCCCACCTCTTAGTGGCACGCTCCAGTCTCAGCAGCAGCGTCTCCAACTCCTCCTCTGACTGAGCAGCTATTACCAAGTCATCAGCATACATAACGTGGTTGAGCAATAGGGAGCCATCCCTTGACCGCACCCGGGCATCGATTAGCCTCCCATTATATCTGTACCATATGGAGATTCCCCCGGTACAGCTATTGAAGGCTTCACGAACTACGTGGTCAAAATAGATGTTAAATAATGTGGGAGCCAGAGGACATCCCTGTCGCACCCCAAGGTGTACAGGGAATGGCTCTGACTCCCGGCCACGTAGTTTTACCCGGGCCCGCTCACCATCATGAAGGTCCTTAATGATCGTGAGCAGAGGGTCAGGTACTCCAAAAGCACGAAGAACGACCCAGAGCCCAGGCCTACTGATGGTATCATAGGCCTTGACCAGGTCAATAAAGCAGAGATGTAGGTCTTGTTGGAATTCCCTACACCTCTGCTGTAGCAGACGGACAGAAAATATGGCATCTGTGCAGGACCGCCCTTTCCTGAAACCGCATTGGGGCTCCGCAAGCCTCTCCTCAGCGTGCCTGGCAAGGCGATGCTGAATAATCCTTGCCAGGACCTTTCCCGGCACACTGAGGAGTGAGATGCCCCTGTAGTTGTTACAGTCTGTGCGGTCCCCCTTCTTAAAAAGGGGGACCACCAGGGCATCCTTCCAATCCTGCGGAACCCGTCCAGTGGTCCAGACTGTTGTTATGATGTCATATAGGGCAGTCTGTGCACAAACGCCACCCTCCCTCAGCATTTCGCTTGGGAGATCATCTCTGCCCGCTGCCTTTCCTGGTCTCAGACTCCGGATCGCCTTCAATACTTCCTCAGCAGATGGCACCTCAGCCAGCCACTCACAGGGGGTGACTTCATCCAATATTTGAGGCACCGCAGCCTCAGCAGGGTCATCCTCACTTTGTGCCACGATGTTTTCCTGGCTGAGGGATTTTCCCTCCCCCAGGATCTCACAGAAATGCTCAGCAAATCTGCGAACCTGTTCCTGGGGGTCGGAAATTGGATCACCGTTTTTTCCCCTAATGATGGTAATAGGTGTGGCGCTGCAGGTTACTTTTTTGATGGAGTTAAATAGAGATTTGTGATCACGGGCCACTGAGGCAGACTCCATCTCCTCAGCAACCCGCGACCACCACCCATCCTTGCAGCGCCTCACGGCTCTCCGAACCTCCGAGCGAAGGCTGCGGTAAGCCTCCTCATTCTCTGACGTGGGATTCTGTAGCCGATGACAGTGGGCCTGTCGCTTTTTCTCAACCATCGTGAACAACTCCTCTATCATCCAGGGTGTCTGGGGAGGTCTGGACCGCGTACCCAAAGCAGCCATTGCAGCTGCATGAGTCACAGTCCTAAACCTCGCCCATTTACCCTCGACATCAGGAGGAGTCGGGGACGATGCCAATCCCAGCCGCAAGCGATGATGAAATTCTCGCTTGCAACTTTCATCAGATAACTGAGACCAGGCCACTTTAGGTTGGAATGGGGTCCTGGGTGTACACCCACCACCGGAGTGGAAGAATGGCAGGCGCATCTTACAGATGACTAGTCGATGGTCAGAGGGCAGATCAGCTCCACGGTAGGTCCTGGTGTCAAGGACATGGGCTCGCATTCGCTGGTCCGTCACTATGTAATCCAGCAGATGTTCTTGCTTGGACCCGGCATGCATCCATGATGTTGTGTGGATGCGCCGATGCCGGAACAGCGTGTTGGTAATTACAAGCCCATGGGCTGCACAAAAATCTAGCAGCCTCCTACCGTTGTTATTGAGCTGATCTGGCCCATGCCCTCCAATCACTCCAGACCAGGTGCCAGTATCATGACCAACTCGGGCATTGAAGTCACCCAACATGATGACTCTATCCCGAGGGGCCACTTTAGCCAGCACCTGTGACAGGAGGTCATAGAAGGCATCTGACTCATCGGCTTTGCCTGCATCCCTCCACGGATGTTCATCTTCGGTGGGGGCATAAGTAACCACGACCACCATTCCTCGCCTCCGGTTGATGGGAAGGCGAGCCCAAAGTAGCCTGGGGCTTACAGCTTCCCACACCTCACCGCCACGCTCCCACGCCCCCTTCATTCTTTTGTTCAAAAGAAGACCCACACCCTGTTGTTTGGCAGTCTGCTGCCCCGAGTAGAGGACTGTCCACCCCTCATGGTGGCAGGAGCCAGAGCCGGTCCACCGGACCTCCTGAATGCCGCATAGATCCAGGCGGTACCGGTCCAGCTCCCGACAGAGGAGTGGCAGCCTCTCCTCTGCAGTGAGCGTTCGAACATTCCACGTGGCCAACCGTAGTGGCTTTTCGTTGTTTCTGGAGTAGCCCCGAGGGTAGGTATTCAATCTCCTGGCTCCGCCAATTGGGGTTTGGCCAGGAGACGTCATAGACGCCTGGCCCCCCGGGGCCTCCGGCACAAGCTTAGTTGTTACATATTTCAGTTGAATTCGTAGTTTCGTGGTAATTAATTGAAGGTGGAGGGGTTACCAGCCCCTCGCACCCGTCCAGAGCCCCCGTTTAGCCCCTGTGGTGGACACATTTGCCATGAGGGGAGGAGCCAATCAAAATTGGATCTCCCCCCACAGCGCTGTCCACGACAGAGTTGCCCGTCCGGCACCGCGAGGAGGTAGGGGGTTGTTTTGCCGGACTACACAGACACACACACACAGACACACAGACACAGACACACAGACACACAGACACACAGACACACAGACACACACACAGACACACAGACACACACACAGACACAGACACACACAGACACACAGACACACACACACACACACACAGACACACACACACAGACACACACACACACAGACACACAGACACACACACACACACACACAGACACACAGAGACACACACAGACACACACAGAGACACACACACACACAGACACACACAGACACACACACAGACACACACACACAGACACACACACAACAACAACAACAACCGCCATTCGCCACTAAGTGGCGGTGACGTCACCACGACGCTTGTGCCAGGCTATGTGCACCCTGAGGCCACGTGAAGTGTCGAACGCCCGCTGGCAGGAGGTCACGGGGCAGACCCAGGTGCCACGGGTCGACTGACTGAGATGACTGGCTGATGCACCACCTGTGCCCCCTACTGTGCCAACCTGCTGTGCTTTAGCCACCCGGCGCTCCGCTCGCTGTTGTGAGCGTCGCTCCTCCGCCCTCCGTTGTTGTTGGAGGGCGACTGCCTCCAACTGCCCAGTAGCATCCTTTACGAGCCTCCTCCACAGAGGCCGATCTTGACACCGCTGGTACCAGTCATCGGCAAGTCCACTCAGCTCCACGTCCTCCTGTACCACATCACTCCATCTCTTCTCTAGCCCGTGCCGCGCCCGCTTAGCCCCCTCAATCCGGCCAAACAAAAGCTGTTTCGGCATGCGGTGGCTGGGCATGCGGGCTACATGACCCAGCCATCGCAGCCTTGCCTGCCGGAGGAGCTCACCGATGGGACCCTGCCCAGATCTTTCAAGGATTTGTGAGCTCCTCACACAATCCAGTCTGGTTAAACCCAGGATGGATCGTAGGCAGGCCAGCCTAAATGTTTCTAACCGGCGAAGATGTTCCATTAGGGGGGTCCACGTTTCGCAAGCGTAGAGAAGGGAGGGAATGACCGTGGCCGAGAAGACCTGAAGCTTAGTGCGGAGCGACAGACCAGGTACCTTCCACACAGCGTTACGCAACCGATGAAAAGATATTGCCGCTCGACTGATTCGGAGTGAGACCTCTGCTGTTAAACTGGAGCCAGTCATAAGCACACTGCCCAGGTATGGGAAACTCTCCACTCTCTCCACAACTGCCCCATCACCGATTGGGAGTTGTGGGGGTGGAGTGTCCGATGGTACAAAATACCCAGGCAGGTGCTTAGTTTTGGTGGGGCTGATGGTAAGGCCCCACCTCTTAGTGGCACGCTCCAGTCTCAGCAGCAGCGTCTCCAACTCCTCCTCTGACTGAGCAGCTATTACCAAGTCATCAGCATACATAACGTGGTTGAGCAATAGGGAGCCATCCCTTGACCGCACCCGGGCATCGATTAGCCTCCCATTATATCTGTACCATATGGAGATTCCCCCGGTACAGCTATTGAAGGCTTCACGAACTACGTGGTCAAAATAGATGTTAAATAATGTGGGAGCCAGAGGACATCCCTGTCGCACCCCAAGGTGTACAGGGAATGGCTCTGACTCCCGGCCACGTAGTTTTACCCGGGCCCGCTCACCATCATGAAGGTCCTTAATGATCGTGAGCAGAGGGTCAGGTACTCCAAAAGCACGAAGAACGACCCAGAGCCCAGGCCTACTGATGGTATCATAGGCCTTGACCAGGTCAATAAAGCAGAGATGTAGGTCTTGTTGGAATTCCCTACACCTCTGCTGTAGCAGACGGACAGAAAATATGGCATCTGTGCAGGACCGCCCTTTCCTGAATCCGCATTGGGGCTCCGAAAGCCTCTCCTCAGCGTGCCTGGCAAGGCGATGCTGAATAATCCTTGCCAGGACCTTTCCCGGCACACTGAGGAGTGAGATGCCCCTGTAGTTGTTACAGTCTGTGCGGTCCCCCTTCTTAAAAAGGGGGACCACCAGGGCATCCTTCCAATCCTGCGGAACCCGTCCAGTGGTCCAGACTGTTGTTATGATGTCATATAGGGCAGTCTGTGCACAAACGCCACCCTCCCTCAGCATTTCGCTTGGGAGATCATCTCTGCCCGCTGCCTTTCCTGGTCTCAGACTCCGGATCGCCTTCAATACTTCCTCAGCAGATGGCACCTCAGCCAGCCACTCACAGGGGGTGACTTCATCCAATATTTGAGGCACCGCAGCCTCAGCAGGGTCATCCTCACTTTGTGCCACGATGTTTTCCTGGCTGAGGGATTTTCCCTCCCCCAGGATCTCACAGAAATGCTCAGCAAATCTGCGAACCTGTTCCTGGGGGTCGGAAATTGGATCACCGTTTTTTCCCCTAATGATGGTAATAGGTGTGGCGCTGCAGGTTACTTTTTTGATGGAGTTAAATAGAGATTTGTGATCACGGGCCACTGAGGCAGACTCCATCTCCTCAGCAACCCGCGACCACCACCCATCCTTGCAGCGCCTCACGGCTCTCCGAACCTCCGAGCGAAGGCTGCGGTAAGCCTCCTCATTCTCTGACGTGGGATTCTGTAGCCGATGACAGTGGGCCTGTCGCTTTTTCTCAACCATCGTGAACAACTCCTCTGTCATCCAGGGTGTCTGGGGAGGTCTGGACCGCGTACCCAAAGCAGCCATTGCAGCTGCATGAGTCACAGTCCTAAACCTCGCCCATTTACCCTCGACATCAGGAGGAGTCGGGGACGATGCCAATCCCAGCCGCAAGCGATGATGAAATTCTCGCTTGCAACTTTCATCAGATAACTGAGACCAGGCCACTTTAGGTTGGAATGGGGTCCTGGGTGTACACCCACCACCGGAGTGGAAGAATGGCAGGCGCATCTTACAGATGACTAGTCGATGGTCAGAGGGCAGATCAGCTCCACGGTAGGTCCTGGTGTCAAGGACATGGGCTCGCATTCGCTGGTCCGTCACTATGTAGTCCAGCAGATGTTCTTGCTTGGACCCGGCATGCATCCATGATGTTGTGTGGATGCGCCGATGCCGGAACAGCGTGTTGGTAATTACAAGCGCATGGGCTGCACAAAAATCTAGCAGCCTCCTACCGTTGTTATTGAGCTGATCTGGCCCATGCCCTCCAATCACTCCAGACCAGGTGCCAGTATCATGACCAACTCGGGCATTGAAGTCACCCAACATGATGACTCTATCCCGAGGGGCCACTTTAGCCAGCACCTGTGACAGGAGGTCATAGAAGGCATCTGACTCATCGGCTTTGCCTGCATCCCTCCACGGATGTTCATCTTTGGTGGGGGCATAAGTAACCACGACCACCATTCCTCGCCTCCGGTTGATGGGAAGGCGAGCCCAAAGTAGCCTGGGGCTTACAGCTTTCCACACCTCACCGCCACGCTCCCACGCCCCCTTCATTCTTTTGTTCAAAAGAAGACCCACACCCTGTTGTTTGGCAGTCTGCTGCCCCGAGTAGAGGACTGTCCACCCCTCATGGTGGCAGGAGCCAGAGCCGGTCCACCGGACCTCCTGAATGCCGCATAGATCCAGGCGGTACCGGTCCAGCTCCCGACAGAGGAGTGGCAGCCTCTCCTCCGCAGTGAGCGTTCGAACATTCCACGTGGCCAACCGTAGTGGCTTTTCGTTGTTTCTGGAGTAGCCCCGAGGGAAGGTATTCAATCTCCTGGCTCCGCCAATTGGGGTTTGGCCAGGAGACGTCATAGACGCCTGGCCCCCCGGGGCCTCCGGCACAAGCTTAGTTGTTACATATTTCAGTTTAATTCGTAGTTTCGTGGTAATTAATTGAAGGTGGAGGGGTTACCAGCCCCTCGCACCCGTCCAGAGCCCCCGTTTAGCCCCTGTGGTGGACACATATGCCATGAGGGGAGGAGCCAATCAAAATTGGATCTCCCCCCACAGCGCTGTCCACGACAGAGTTGCCCGTCCGGCACACACACAGACACACACACACACAGACACACACACACAGACACACACAGACACACACAGAGACACACACACACAGACACACAGACACACACACAGACACACACACACACAGACACACACACACACAGACACACACACAGACACACACATACACAGACACACACATACACACAGACACACACACACAGACACACACACACACACAGACACAGACACACATAGACACACACACACACAGACACACACACACACACACAGACACACAGACACAGACACACACACACAGACACAGACACACACACACAGACACAGACACACACACACACAGACACAGACACACACACACAGACACAGACACACACAGACACAGACACAGACACACACACAGACACAGACACACAGACACAGACACACACACACAGACACACACACACACACAGACACACACACACACAGACACACACAGACACACACACAGACACACACACAGACACACACAGACACACACACAGACACAGACACACACACAGACACAGACACACACAGACACAGACACACACACAGACACACAGACACACACACAGACACACAGACACACACACAGACACACAGACACACACACAGACACACACACACACACAGACACACACACAGACACACAGACACACACACACAGACACACACAGACACACACACACACACACACAGACACACACACACACACAGACACACACACACAGACACACAGACACACACACAGACACACACACACACAGACACACACACACAGACACACACACACAGACACACACACACACAGACACACACACACACAGACACAGACACACAGACACACACACACACACAGACACACACACAGACACACAGACACAGACACAGACACACAGACACACACACAGACACACACACACAGACACAGACACACACACACAGACACACACACACACACACAGACACACACACACACACACAGACACACACACACACACACAGACACACACAGAGACACACACACACACAGACACACACAGACACACACACAGACACACACACACAGACACACACACAACAACAACAACAACAACCGCCATTCGCCACTAAGTGGCGGTGACGTCACCACGACGCTTGTGCCAGGCTATGTGCACCCTGAGGCCACGTGAAGTGTCGAACGCCCGCTGGCAGGAGGTCACGGGGCAGACCCAGGTGCCACGGGTCGACTGACTGAGATGACTGGCTGATGCACCACCTGTGCCCCCTACTGTGCCAACCTGCTGTGCTTTAGCCACCCGGCGCTCCGCTCGCTGTTGTGAGCGTCGCTCCTCCGCCCTCCGTTGTTGTTGGAGGGCGACTGCCTCCAACTGCCCAGTAGCATCCTTTACGAGCCTCCTCCACAGAGGCCGATCTTGACACCGCTGGTACCAGTCATCGGCAAGTCCACTCAGCTCCACGTCCTCCTGTACCACATCACTCCATCTCTTCTCTAGCCCGTGCCGCGCCCGCTTAGCCCCCTCAATCCGGCCAAACAAAAGCTGTTTCGGCATGCGGTGGCTGGGCATGCGGGCTACATGACCCAGCCATCGCAGCCTTGCCTGCCGGAGGAGCTCACCGATGGGACCCTGCCCAGATCTTTCAAGGATTTGTGAGCTCCTCACACAATCCAGTCTGGTTAAACCCAGGATGGATCGTAGGCAGGCCAGCCTAAATGTTTCTAACCGGCGAAGATGTTCCATTAGGGGGGTCCACGTTTCGCAAGCGTAGAGAAGGGAGGGAATGACCGTGGCCGAGAAGACCTGAAGCTTAGTGCGGAGCGACAGACCAGGTACCTTCCACACAGCGTTACGCAACCGATGAAAAGATATTGCCGCTCGACTGATTCGGAGTGAGACCTCTGCTGTTAAACTGGAGCCAGTCATAAGCACACTGCCCAGGTATGGGAAACTCTCCACTCTCTCCACAACTGCCCCATCACCGATTGGGAGTTGTGGGGGTGGAGTGTCCGATGGTACAAAATACCCAGGCAGGTGCTTAGTTTTGGTGGGGCTGATGGTAAGGCCCCACCTCTTAGTGGCACGCTCCAGTCTCAGCAGCAGCGTCTCCAACTCCTCCTCTGACTGAGCAGCTATTACCAAGTCATCAGCATACATAACGTGGTTGAGCAATAGGGAGCCATCCCTTGACCGCACCCGGGCATCGATTAGCCTCCCATTATATCTGTACCATATGGAGATTCCCCCGGTACAGCTATTGAAGGCTTCACGAACTACGTGGTCAAAATAGATGTTAAATAATGTGGGAGCCAGAGGACATCCCTGTCGCACCCCAAGGTGTACAGGGAATGGCTCTGACTCCCGGCCACGTAGTTTTACCCGGGCCCGCTCACCATCATGAAGGTCCTTAATGATCGTGAGCAGAGGGTCAGGTACTCCAAAAGCACGAAGAACGACCCAGAGCCCAGGCCTACTGATGGTATCATAGGCCTTGACCAGGTCAATAAAGCAGAGATGTAGGTCTTGTTGGAATTCCCTACACCTCTGCTGTAGCAGACGGACAGAAAATATGGCATCTGTGCAGGACCGCCCTTTCCTGAATCCGCATTGGGGCTCCGAAAGCCTCTCCTCAGCGTGCCTGGCAAGGCGATGCTGAATAATCCTTGCCAGGACCTTTCCCGGCACACTGAGGAGTGAGATGCCCCTGTAGTTGTTACAGTCTGTGCGGTCCCCCTTCTTAAAAAGGGGGACCACCAGGGCATCCTTCCAATCCTGCGGAACCCGTCCAGTGGTCCAGACTGTTGTTATGATGTCATATAGGGCAGTCTGTGCACAAACGCCACCCTCCCTCAGCATTTCGCTTGGGAGATCATCTCTGCCCGCTGCCTTTCCTGGTCTCAGACTCCGGATCGCCTTCAATACTTCCTCAGCAGATGGCACCTCAGCCAGCCACTCACAGGGGGTGACTTCATCCAATATTTGAGGCACCGCAGCCTCAGCAGGGTCATCCTCACTTTGTGCCACGATGTTTTCCTGGCTGAGGGATTTTCCCTCCCCCAGGACCTCACAGAAATGCTCAGCAAATCTGCGAACCTGTTCCTGGGGGTCGGAAATTGGATCACCGTTTTTT
This sequence comes from Petromyzon marinus, assembly GCF_048934315.1. Taxonomy (NCBI): domain Eukaryota; kingdom Metazoa; phylum Chordata; class Hyperoartia; order Petromyzontiformes; family Petromyzontidae; genus Petromyzon; species Petromyzon marinus. The sequence goes on from NW_027423030.1 coordinate 135,155, forward strand.
CCCCTAATGATGGTAATAGGTGTGGCGCTGCAGGTTACTTTTTTGATGGAGTTAAATAGAGATTTGTGATCACGGGCCACTGAGGCAGACTCCATCTCCTCAGCAACCCGCGACCACCACCCATCCTTGCAGCGCCTCACGGCTCTCCGAACCTCCGAGCGAAGGCTGCGGTAAGCCTCCTCATTCTCTGACGTGGGATTCTGTAGCCGATGACAGTGGGCCTGTCGCTTTTTCTCAACCATCGTGAACAACTCCTCTGTCATCCAGGGTGTCTGGGGAGGTCTGGACCGCGTACCCAAAGCAGCCATTGCAGCTGCATGAGTCACAGTCCTAAACCTCGCCCATTTACCCTCGACATCAGGAGGAGTCGGGGACGATGCCAATCCCAGCCGCAAGCGATGATGAAATTCTCGCTTGCAACTTTCATCAGATAACTGAGACCAGGCCACTTTAGGTTGGAATGGGGTCCTGGGTGTACACCCACCACCGGAGTGGAAGAATGGCAGGCGCATCTTACAGATGACTAGTCGATGGTCAGAGGGCAGATCAGCTCCACGGTAGGTCCTGGTGTCAAGGACATGGGCTCGCATTCGCTGGTCCGTCACTATGTAGTCCAGCAGATGTTCTTGCTTGGACCCGGCATGCATCCATGATGTTGTGTGGATGCGCCGATGCCGGAACAGCGTGTTGGTAATTACAAGCCCATGGGCTGCACAAAAATCTAGCAGCCTCCTACTGTTGTTATTGAGCTGATCTGGCCCATGCCCTCCAATCACTCCAGACCAGGTGCCAGTATCATGACCAACTCGGGCATTGAAGTCACCCAACATGATGACTCTATCCCGAGGGGCCACTTTAGCCAGCACCTGTGACAGGAGGTCATAGAAGGCATCTGACTCATCGGCTTTGCCTGCATCCCTCCACGGATGTTCATCTTCGGTGGGGGCATAAGTAACCACGACCACCATTCCTCGCCTCCGGTTGATGGGAAGGCGAGCCCAAAGTAGCCTGGGGCTTACAGCTTTCCACACCTCACCGCCACGCTCCCACGCCCCCTTCATTCTTTTGTTCAAAAGAAGACCCACACCCTGTTGTTTGGCAGTCTGCTGCCCCGAGTAGAGGACTGTCCGCCCCTCATGGTGGCAGGAGCCAGAGCCGGTCCACCGGACCTCCTGAATGCCGCATAGATCCAGGCGGTACCGGTCCAGCTCCCGACAGAGGAGTGGCAGCCTCTCCTCCGCAGTGAGCGTTCGAACATTCCACGTGGCCAACCGTAGTGGCTTTTCGTTGTTTCTGGAGTAGCCCCGAGGGAAGGTATTCAATCTCCTGGCTCCGCCAATTGGGGTTTGGCCAGGAGACGTCATAGACGCCTGGCCCCCCGGGGCCTCCGGCACAAGCTTAGTTGTTACATATTTCAGTTTAATTCGTAGTTTCGTGGTAATTAATTGAAGGTGGAGGGGTTACCAGCCCCTCGCACCCGTCCAGAGCCCCCGTTTAGCCCCTGTGGTGGACACATATGCCATGAGGGGAGGAGCCAATCAAAATTGGATCTCCCCCCACAGCGCTGTCCACGACAGAGTTGCCCGTCCGGCACACACACAGACACACACACACACAGACACACACACACAGACACACACAGACACACACAGAGACACACACACACACAGACACACAGACACACACACAGACACACACACACACAGACACACACACACACAGACACACACACAGACACACACATACACAGACACACACATACACACAGACACACACACACAGACACACACACACACACAGACACAGACACACATAGACACACACACACACAGACACACACACACACACACAGACACACAGACACAGACACACACACACAGACACAGACACACACACACAGACACAGACACACACACACACAGACACAGACACACACACACAGACACAGACACACACAGACACAGACACAGACACACACACAGACACAGACACACAGACACAGACACACACACACAGACACACACACACACACAGACACACACACACACAGACACACACAGACACACACACAGACACACACACAGACACACACAGACACACACACAGACACAGACACACACACAGACACAGACACACACAGACACAGACACACACACAGACACACAGACACACACACAGACACACAGACACACACACAGACACACAGACACACACACAGACACACACACACACACAGACACACACACAGACACACAGACACACACACACAGACACACACAGACACACACACACACACACACAGACACACACACACACACAGACACACACACACAGACACACAGACACACACACAGACACACACACACACAGACACACACACACAGACACACACACACAGACACACACACACACAGACACACACACACACAGACACAGACACACAGACACACACACACACACAGACACACACACAGACACACAGACACAGACACACAGACACACACACAGACACACACACACAGACACAGACACACACACACAGACACACACACACACACACAGACACACACACACACACACAGACACACACACACACACACAGACACACACAGAGACACACACACACACAGACACACACAGACACACACACAGACACACACACACAGACACACACACAACAACAACAACAACAACCGCCATTCGCCACTAAGTGGCGGTGACGTCACCACGACGCTTGTGCCAGGCTATGTGCACCCTGAGGCCACGTGAAGTGTCGAACGCCCGCTGGCAGGAGGTCACGGGGCAGACCCAGGTGCCACGGGTCGACTGACTGAGATGACTGGCTGATGCACCACCTGTGCCCCCTACTGTGCCAACCTGCTGTGCTTTAGCCACCCGGCGCTCCGCTCGCTGTTGTGAGCGTCGCTCCTCCGCCCTCCGTTGTTGTTGGAGGGCGACTGCCTCCAACTGCCCAGTAGCATCCTTTACGAGCCTCCTCCACAGAGGCCGATCTTGACACCGCTGGTACCAGTCATCGGCAAGTCCACTCAGCTCCACGTCCTCCTGTACCACATCACTCCATCTCTTCTCTAGCCCGTGCCGCGCCCGCTTAGCCCCCTCAATCCGGCCAAACAAAAGCTGTTTCGGCATGCGGTGGCTGGGCATGCGGGCTACATGACCCAGCCATCGCAGCCTTGCCTGCCGGAGGAGCTCACCGATGGGACCCTGCCCAGATCTTTCAAGGATTTGTGAGCTCCTCACACAATCCAGTCTGGTTAAACCCAGGATGGATCGTAGGCAGGCCAGCCTAAATGTTTCTAACCGGCGAAGATGTTCCATTAGGGGGGTCCACGTTTCGCAAGCGTAGAGAAGGGAGGGAATGACCGTGGCCGAGAAGACCTGAAGCTTAGTGCGGAGCGACAGACCAGGTAGCTTCCACACAGCGTTACGCAACCGATGAAAAGATATTGCCGCTCGACTGATTCGGAGTGAGACCTCTGCTGTTAAACTGGAGCCAGTCATAAGCACACTGCCCAGGTATGGGAAACTCTCCACTCTCTCCACAACTGCCCCATCACCGATTGGGAGTTGTGGGGGTGGAGTGTCCGATGGTACAAAATACCCAGGCAGGTGCTTAGTTTTGGTGGGGCTGATGGTAAGGCCCCACCTCTTAGTGGCACGCTCCAGTCTCAGCAGCAGCGTCTCCAACTCCTCCTCTGACTGAGCAGCTATTACCAAGTCATCAGCATACATAACGTGGTTGAGCAATAGGGAGCCATCCCTTGACCGCACCCGGGCATCGATTAGCCTCCCATTATATCTGTACCATATGGAGATTCCCCCGGTACAGCTATTGAAGGCTTCACGAACTACGTGGTCAAAATAGATGTTAAATAATGTGGGAGCCAGAGGACATCCCTGTCGCACCCCAAGGTGTACAGGGAATGGCTCTGACTCCCGGCCACGTAGTTTTACCCGGGCCCGCTCACCATCATGAAGGTCCTTAATGATCGTGAGCAGAGGGTCAGGTACTCCAAAAGCACGAAGAACGACCCAGAGCCCAGGCCTACTGATGGTATCATAGGCCTTGACCAGGTCAATAAAGCAGAGATGTAGGTCTTGTTGGAATTCCCTACACCTCTGCTGTAGCAGACGGACAGAAAATATGGCATCTGTGCAGGACCGCCCTTTCCTGAATCCGCATTGGGGCTCCGCAAGCCTCTCCTCAGCGTGCCTGGCAAGGCGATGCTGAATAATCCTTGCCAGGACCTTTCCCGGCACACTGAGGAGTGAGATGCCCCTGTAGTTGTTACAGTCTGTGCGGTCCCCCTTCTTAAAAAGGGGGACCACCAGGGCATCCTTCCAATCCTGCGGAACCCGTCCAGTGGTCCAGACTGTTGTTATGATGTCATATAGGGCAGTCTGTGCACAAACGCCACCCTCCCTCAGCATTTCGCTTGGGAGATCATCTCTGCCCGCTGCCTTTCCTGGTCTCAGACTCCGGATCGCCTTCAATACTTCCTCAGCAGATGGCACCTCAGCCAGCCACTCACAGGGGGTGACTTCATCCAATATTTGAGGCACCGCAGCCTCAGCAGGGTCATCCTCACTTTGTGCCACGATGTTTTCCTGGCTGAGGGATTTTCCCTCCCCCAGGACCTCACAGAAATGCTCAGCAAATCTGCGAACCTGTTCCTGGGGGTCGGAAATTGGATCACCGTTTTTTCCCCTAATGATGGTAATAGGTGTGGCGCTGCAGGTTACTTTTTTGATGGAGTTAAATAGAGATTTGTGATCACGGGCCACTGAGGCAGACTCCATCTCCTCAGCAACCCGCGACCACCAC